>NW_026991467.1:0-237777 GCF_036370855.1 Dromaius novaehollandiae | reverse complement strand
AGGAGGCACTGAGGCTGCTCTGACCTCACAAGCACAGCCAGCAGCCATGAGCCTGCCACTAGCCTAGGAGGCACTGAGACTGCTGTGACCGCACAAGCACAGCCAGCAGTGAAGGGCCTGCCACTGGCCTGTGAAGCACTGAGGCTGCTGTGACCTCACAAGCACAGACAGCAGCTATGGGCCTGCCACTGCCCTATAGGGCACTGAGGCTGCTGTGACCTCACAAGCACAGCGAGGAGCCAGAGGCCTGCCATTGCCCTATAAGGTACAGAGACAAATGTGACCTCAAAAGGCAGCCAGTAGACAGGGGCCTTCCACGGGCCTATCAGGCACTGAGGCTGCTGTGACCTGACAAGCACAGCCAGCAGCTATGGGCCTGCCATTGTCCTACAGGGAATGGAGGCTGATGTGACCTCAGATGCACAGCCAGCAGCCAAGGGCCTGCCACTGTACGATCAAGCACTGCGGCTGCTGTGACCTCACCAGCACACCAAGCAGCCTTTGGCCTCCCTCTGGCCTACAGGAAAAGGAGGCTGCTGTGACCTCACAAGCACAGCGAGGAGCCACGGGCCTCCCACTGCCCTATAAGGTACAGAGACAAATGTGACCTCAAAAGGCAGCCAGCAGACAGGGGCCTGCCACAGGCCTATCAGGAAATACGACTGCTGTGACCTGAGAAGCACAGCCAGCAGCTATGGGCCTGCCCCTGGCCTATGAGGCACAGAGGCTGCTGTGACGTCACAAGCACAGCCAGCAGCTGTGGGTCTGCCACTGGCCTATGAGGCAATGAGGCTGCTGTGACCTAACAAGCACAGCCAGCAGCCATTGGCCTCGAACTGGCCTAGGAGGCAATGAGGCTGCTGTGACCTCACAAGCACAGCCAGCAGCCATTGGCCTCCCACTGGCCTATGAGGCACGGAGGCTGCTGTGACCTAACAAGCACAGCCAGCAGCCAGGGGCCTGCCACTGACCTATCAGGCAATAGGACTGCTCTGACCTCACAAGCACAGCCAGCAGCTATGGGCCTGCCACTGCCCTATGAGGTACAGAGACAAATGTGACCTCAAAACACGGCCAGCAGCCAGGGGCCTGCCACTGCCCTGTAAGACACTGAGGCTTCTCTGACCTGACAAGCACAGCCAGCAGCTGTGGGTCTGCCACTGGCCTATGTGGCACGGAGGGTGCTGTGACCTCACAAGCACAGCCAGCAGCCATTGGCCTCCCACTGGCCTATCAGGCACTGAGGCTGCTGTGACCTCACAAGCACAGCCAGCAGTGAAGGGCCTGCCATGGCGCATCAAGCACGGAGAAAGAAGGGAACACCCAAGCAGACCAGCAGCCATGGGCGTGGCAGTGCATGCCATGCATGCCATGCATGCAATGGCATGCAGGTCAAAGTGACATCATAAGACACAACCAGCAACCATGGGCCTGCCACTGCCCTTTTTGGCATGGAGACACAAGTATCCTCACAAGCCCAGTCAGGAGGCATGGCCCTGCCACTGCCCTATCAAGCACAGAGGCAGAAGCAACCTCACAAGCAGAGCAAGGACTGATGGGCCTGACTGGCCTACCAGGCCGTGAGGCAGAAGTGACATGACTATCTCATCCAGCAGTGGTGGACCTGACAATATCATTTCAGGCAGAGGGTAAAGTGATATCACAGAACACTGAAGGACCATAACAGAAAAAAAGGCACTTGGAGGCATGAGCACTGGGAAAAAAGGGCACTAGGAGGCGATGCACTGCAAAAATATGCACATGGAGGACACTATACTGGAAAAAAGGGCACTTTGGGAGCCTGCATCACAAAAATAGGCACTTGGAGGCCGCTAGGCCGGAGAAAAAGGCACTTAGATGCCCCTTCACTGCAAAAAAAAGGCACTCAGACAGCAGTGCACCTCAAACAAAGGCACTCGGTGGCCCCTGAACCACAAGGAAAGGCACTCGGTGGCTCCTACAGCACAAAAAAAGGCACTTGGGGGCTGCTACAATGTGAAACAGTGCACCGGAGGGCCCAGCACCACCAAAAAAGGCACTCGGAGGCTCCTGCACTGGAAATAAAGGCACTTGGAGGCCCCTGCACCACAAAAAAAGTCACTTGGAGGCCCCTACATTGCAAAAAAAGGCACTTGGAGGCTACTACACTGCAAAAAAATGCACCCTGAGGCCCCTGCACCGCAAAAAAAGGCACTTGGAGGCCCCTGCACCACAAAAAAAAGGCACATGGAGGCCCCTACACCACAAAAAAAGGCACTCGGCTGCCCCTACAGTGGAAAAAAAGGCACTCGGAGGCCCCTACACCACAAAAAAGGCACTTCGGGGCTGCTACACTGGAAAAAAGGCACTCGGAGGCCCCTTCACCAGAAACAAAGGCACTTGGAGGGCCCTGCACCACAAAAGAAGGCACTCGCAGGCCCCTACACCACAAGAAAAGGCACTCGGAGGCCGCTGCATCACAAAAAAAGGCACTTGGAGGCTAATACACTGCAAAAAAGGCACTCGGAGGACCATGCACGGCAAAAAAAGGCACTTGGTGGCCCCGACACCACAAAAAAAGGTACTCGGGGGCTGCTACAATGCGAAAACAGGCACTCCGATGCCCCTACACCAGAAAGAAAGGCACTCAGAGGGCCCTGCAGCACAAAAAAAGGCACTCAGCTGCCCTTACACTGCAAAAACAGGCACTCGGAGGCCTCTACACCCCAGAAAAAGGCACTCAGTGGCCCCTACACTGCAAAAAAAGGCACTCGGGGGCTACTACAATGTGAAACAAGGCACTCGGAGGGCCCTGCACCACCAAAAGAAGCACTCAGAGGCTCCTGCACTGGAAAAAGAGGCACTTGCAGGCCTGTACACTGGAAAAAAAGGCACTTGGAGGCCGCTACACCACAGAGAAAGGCACTCAGAGGCACCGGCAACGGAAAAAAATGCACTCGGAGGCCCCTACACCACAAAAAAAGGCACTTGGAGGCCCCTACACTGGAAAAAAAGGCACTCGGAGGCCCCTACACCACAAAAAAAGGCACTTGGGGGCTGCTACAATGCAAAAAAAGGCACTTGGAGGCCCCTGAACCACAAGAAAAGGCTCTCGGGGCCACTACACCGCAAAAAAAAAGTACATGGAGGACCACACACCCAAAAATAACAGCACTCGGTGGCCCCTGAACCACAAGGAAAGGCACTCGGTGGCCTCTGAACCACAAGAAAAGGCACTTGGTGGACCCTACAGCACAATAAAAGGCACTCGGGGGCTGCTACAACGTGAAACAAGGCACTCAGAGGGCCCAGCACCACCACAAAAAGCACTCGGAGGCTCCTGCACCACAAAAGAAGGCACTCAGAGGCCCCTACACCACCAAGAAAGGCACTCGGTGGCCCCCACATTGCAAAAAAAGGCACTTGGAGGCTACTACACTGCAAAAAAATGCACCCTGAGGCCCATGCTCAGCAAAAAAAGGCACTCAGTAGCCCCTGCATTGCAAAAAAAGGCACTCAGAGGCCTCCACACCGCAAAAAAAGGCACTCGGAGGCCTCCACACCACAAAAAAAGGCACTCGGAGGCCGCTACACTGCAAAAAAAAAATGCACCCAGAGGCCTCGACACCACAAAAGAAAGGCACTCGGAGGACCACACCACAAAAAAAGGCACTCGGCTGCCCCTACACTGGAAAAAAAGGCACTCGGCTGCCCCTACACCACAAGAAAAGGCACTCAGTGGCCCCTACAGCACAAAAAAAGGCACTTGGTGGATGCTAAAATGCAAAAAAAGGCACTCGGAGGCTGCTACAACGCGGAAAAAGGCACTCAGAGGGCCCTGCACCACAAAAAAAAGCACTCGGAGGCTCCTGCACTGGGAAAAGAGGCACTAGCAGGCCTATACACCGGATATAAAGGCACTTGGAGGCCCCTGCACCACATAAGAAGGCACTCGGAGGCCCCTACACTGCAAAAAAAAGGCACTCGGAGGCCCCTACACCACAAAAAAAGGCACTCGGCTGCCCCTACAGTGGAAAAAAAGGCACTCGGTGGCCCCTACAGCACAATAAAAGGCACTCGGGGGCTGCTACAATGTGAAACAAGGCACTCGGAGGGCCCAGCACCACCAAAAAAGGCACTCGGAGGCCCCTGCACTGGGAAAAGAGCCACTTGCAGGCCTGTACACTGGAAATAAAGGCACTTGGAGGCCCCAGCACCACAAAAAAAGGCACTCGGAAGCCCCCACATTGCAAAAAAAGGCACTCGGTGGCCCCTGCACCGCAAAAAAAGGCACTCGGTGGCCCCTGCACCGCAAAAAAAGGCACTTGGAGGCCTCTACAACACCTTCCACTGCCCTATCAGACACAGAGGCTCATGTGACCTCACAAGGGCAGGAAGCCGCCAGGGGCCTGCCAGTGGCCTGTCAGGCACTGGTACTTCTGTGAGCTCACAAGCAGAGTCAGCAGCCATGGGCATCCCACTGCCTGATGAGGCACTGAGACAAAGGTGACCTCAAAATGCAGCCAGCACGCAGAGGCCTGCCACTGGCCTATCAGGCAATAGGACTGCCGTGACCTCAAAAGGACAGCCAGCAGCCAATGGCCTCGCACTGGCCTATCAGGCAATAGGACTGCTGTGACCTCACGAGCACAGCCAGCAGCTATGGGCCTCCCACTGGCTATCAGGCACTCAGACTGCTGTGACCTCACAAGCACAGCAAACAGCCAGGGGCCTGCCACTGCCCTATAGGGCACAGAGGCTGCTGTGACCTCACAAGCACAGCCAGCAGTGAAGGGCCTGCCACTGGCCTATAGGGAACGGAGGCTGATGTTACCTCACAAACACAGCCAGCAGCCATTGGCCTTCCACTGCCCAATGAGGCGCTGACACTGCTCTGACCTCACAAGCACAGCACACTGTCACGGGCCTGCCAATGCCATAAACGGCACGGAGGCTGCTGTGACCTCACAAGCACAGCCAGCAGCCAGGGGCCTGACACTGGCCTGTGAAGCACTGAGGCTGCTGTGACCTCACAAGCACAGCCAGCAGCCAGGGGCCTGCCACTGCCCGATAAGACACTGAGGCTGCTGTGACGTAACAAGCAAAGCCAGCAGCCAGGGGCCTGCCACTGGCCTACCAGGCTGTAGGAGTGTTGTGACCTGACAAGCACAGCCAGCAGCTATGGGCCTGCCACTGCCCTCAAGGGCAGGGAGGCTTCTGTAACCTCACAAGCACAGCCAGCAGCCAGGGGCCTGCCACTGGCCTGTGAAGCACTTAGGCTGCTATGACCTCACGAGCCCAGGCAGCAGCTATGGGCCTACCACTGCCCTATAGGGCAGGGAGGCTGCTGTGACCTGACAAGCACAGCGAGGAGCCAGAGGCCTGCCATTGCCCTATAAGGTACAGAGACAAATGTGACCTCAAAAGGCAGCCAGCAGACGGGGCCTTCCACGGGCCTATCAGGAAATAGGACTGCTGTGACCTTACAAGCACAGCCAGCAGCTATGGGCCTGCCACTGCCCTATAGGGCACTGAGGCTTCTCTGACCTCAGAAGCCCACCCAGCAGTCATTGGCCTCAAGCTGGCCTATCAGGCACTGAGGCTTCTGTAACCTCACAAGCAGAGCCAGCAGCAAGGGGCCTGCCACTGGCCTGTGAAGCACTGAGGCTGCTGTGACCTCACGAGCCCAGGCAGCAGCTACGGGCCTCCCACAGGCCTATGAGGCACGGAGGCTGCTGTGACCTCACAAGCACACCAAGCAGCCATTGGCCTCCCACGGGCCTATCAGGCACTGAGGCTGCTGTGACCTCACAAGCACAGCCAGCAGCCAAGGGCCTGCCACAGGCCTATCAGGCAATACGACTGCTGTGACCTCACAAGCACAGGCAGCAGCTATGGGCCTGCCACTGGCCTATAGGAAAAGGAGGCTGCTGTGACTTCACAAGCACAGGCAGCAGCTATGGGCCTGCCACTGGCCTATGAGGCCCCGAGACAAACGTGATCTCACAACGCAGCCAGCAGGCATGGGCCTGCCACTGGCCTATAGGGAACCAAGGCTTCTGTGACCTCGCAAGCACAGCCAGCAGCCATTGGTCTCCCACGGGCCTATCAGGTAATAAGGCTGCTGTGACCTCACAAGCACAGCCAGTAGACAAGGGCCTACCACTGGCCTATGAGGCAATTGGACTGCTGTGACCTCACAGGCACAGCCAGCAGCTATGGATCTGCCACTGGCCTATAGGAAACCCAGGCTGATGTAACCTGACAAACACAGCCAGCAGCCATTCGCCTACCACTGCCCGATGAGGCGCTGACGCTGCTGTCAACTGAGAAGCACAGTAACAGTGGATGCCTGCCACTGCACTAAAGGGCATAGAGGCTGCTGTGACCTCAGAAGCCCAGCGAGCAGCTATGGGCCTGCCACTGCCCTATAGGGCACTGAGGCTTCTCTGACCTCAGAAGCCCACCCAGCAGTGGAACTGGCCTCGAACTGGCCTATCAGGCACGGAGGCTGCTGTGACCTCACAAGTACAACCAGCAGCCATGGGCATCCCACTGGCCAATGAGGCACTAAGACAAAGGTGACCTCAAAATGCAGCCAGCAGCCATG
Organism: Dromaius novaehollandiae; assembly: GCF_036370855.1. Lineage (NCBI taxonomy): Eukaryota > Metazoa > Chordata > Aves > Casuariiformes > Dromaiidae > Dromaius > Dromaius novaehollandiae. The sequence goes on along the minus strand of NW_026991467.1, from coordinate 231,188 downwards.
GGCCTCCCACTGGCCTATCAGGCAACAGGACTGCTGTGACCTCACCAGCACAGCCAGCAGCCAGGGCATCGCACTGGCCTATGAGGCACTGAGGCTGCTGTCACCTCACAAAAACAGCCAGCACCCAGAGGCCTGCCACTTGCCTATCAGTAACTCAGACTGCTGTGAACTCAAAAGGACAGCCAGCAGCCAGGGGCCTGCCACTGACCTATCAGGCAATAGGACTGCTGTGACCTCACAAGCACAGCCAGCAGCCAGGGGCCTGCCACTGCCCTATGAGGTACAGAGACAAATGTGACCTCAAAATGCGGCCAGCAGCCAGGGCCCTGCCACTGCCCTACAAGATACTGAAGCTGATTTCACCGAACAAGTAAAGCCAGCAGCTGTGGGTATGCCACTGGCCTATGAGGCACGGAGGCTGCTGTGACCTAACAAGCACAGAAAGCAGCCAGTGGCCTGCCCTTGGCCTAGGAGGCACTGAGGCTGCTCTGACCTCACAAGCACAGCCAGCAGCCATGAGCCTGCCACTAGCCTAGGAGGCACTGAGACTGCTGTGACCGCACAAGCACAGCCAGCAGTGAAGGGCCTGCCACTGGCCTGTGAAGCACTGAGGCTGCTGTGACCTCACAAGCACAGACAGCAGCTATGGGCCTGCCACTGCCCTATAGGGCACTGAGGCTGCTGTGACCTCACAAGCACAGCGAGGAGCCAGAGGCCTGCCATTGCCCTATAAGGTACAGAGACAAATGTGACCTCAAAAGGCAGCCAGTAGACAGGGGCCTTCCACGGGCCTATCAGGCACTGAGGCTGCTGTGACCTGACAAGCACAGCCAGCAGCTATGGGCCTGCCATTGTCCTACAGGGAATGGAGGCTGATGTGACCTCAGATGCACAGCCAGCAGCCAAGGGCCTGCCACTGTACGATCAAGCACTGCGGCTGCTGTGACCTCACCAGCACACCAAGCAGCCTTTGGCCTCCCTCTGGCCTACAGGAAAAGGAGGCTGCTGTGACCTCACAAGCACAGCGAGGAGCCACGGGCCTCCCACTGCCCTATAAGGTACAGAGACAAATGTGACCTCAAAAGGCAGCCAGCAGACAGGGGCCTGCCACAGGCCTATCAGGAAATACGACTGCTGTGACCTGAGAAGCACAGCCAGCAGCTATGGGCCTGCCCCTGGCCTATGAGGCACAGAGGCTGCTGTGACGTCACAAGCACAGCCAGCAGCTGTGGGTCTGCCACTGGCCTATGAGGCAATGAGGCTGCTGTGACCTAACAAGCACAGCCAGCAGCCATTGGCCTCGAACTGGCCTAGGAGGCAATGAGGCTGCTGTGACCTCACAAGCACAGCCAGCAGCCATTGGCCTCCCACTGGCCTATGAGGCACGGAGGCTGCTGTGACCTAACAAGCACAGCCAGCAGCCAGGGGCCTGCCACTGACCTATCAGGCAATAGGACTGCTCTGACCTCACAAGCACAGCCAGCAGCTATGGGCCTGCCACTGCCCTATGAGGTACAGAGACAAATGTGACCTCAAAACACGGCCAGCAGCCAGGGGCCTGCCACTGCCCTGTAAGACACTGAGGCTTCTCTGACCTGACAAGCACAGCCAGCAGCTGTGGGTCTGCCACTGGCCTATGTGGCACGGAGGGTGCTGTGACCTCACAAGCACAGCCAGCAGCCATTGGCCTCCCACTGGCCTATCAGGCACTGAGGCTGCTGTGACCTCACAAGCACAGCCAGCAGTGAAGGGCCTGCCATGGCGCATCAAGCACGGAGAAAGAAGGGAACACCCAAGCAGACCAGCAGCCATGGGCGTGGCAGTGCATGCCATGCATGCCATGCATGCAATGGCATGCAGGTCAAAGTGACATCATAAGACACAACCAGCAACCATGGGCCTGCCACTGCCCTTTTTGGCATGGAGACACAAGTATCCTCACAAGCCCAGTCAGGAGGCATGGCCCTGCCACTGCCCTATCAAGCACAGAGGCAGAAGCAACCTCACAAGCAGAGCAAGGACTGATGGGCCTGACTGGCCTACCAGGCCGTGAGGCAGAAGTGACATGACTATCTCATCCAGCAGTGGTGGACCTGACAATATCATTTCAGGCAGAGGGTAAAGTGATATCACAGAACACTGAAGGACCATAACAGAAAAAAAGGCACTTGGAGGCATGAGCACTGGGAAAAAAGGGCACTAGGAGGCGATGCACTGCAAAAATACGCACATGGAGGACACTATACTGGAAAAAAGGGCACTTTGGGAGCCTGCATCACAAAAATAGGCACTTGGAGGCCACTAGGCCGGAGAAAAAGGCACTTAGATGCCCCTTCACTGCAAAAAAAGGCACTCAGACAGCAGTGCACCTCAAACAAAGGCACTCGGTGGCCCCTGAACCACAAGGAAAGGCACTCGGTGGCTCCTACAGCACAAAAAAAGGCACTTGGGGGCTGCTACAATGTGAAACAGTGCACCGGAGGGCCCAGCACCACCAAAAAAGGCACTCGGAGGCTCCTGCACTGGAAATAAAGGCACTTGGAGGCCCCTGCACCACAAAAAAAGTCACTTGGAGGCCCCTACATTGCAAAAAAAGGCACTTGGAGGCTACTACACTGCAAAAAAATGCACCCTGAGGCCCCTGCACCGCAAAAAAAGGCACTTGGAGGCCCCTGCACCACAAAAAAAAGGCACATGGAGGCCCCTACACCACAAAAAAAGGCACTCGGCTGCCCCTACAGTGGAAAAAAAGGCACTCGGAGGCCCCTACACCACAAAAAAAGGCACTTCGGGGCTGCTACACTGGAAAAAAGGCACTCGGAGGCCCCTTCACCAGAAACAAAGGCACTTGGAGGGCCCTGCACCACAAAAGAAGGCACTCGCAGGCCCCTACACCACAAGAAAAGGCACTCGGAGGCCGCTGCATCACAAAAAAAGGCACTTGGAGGCTAATACACTGCAAAAAAGGCACTCGGAGGACCATGCACGGCAAAAAAAGGCACTTGGTGGCCCCGACACCACAAAAAAAGGTACTCGGGGGCTGCTACAATGCGAAAACAGGCACTCCGATGCCCCTACACCAGAAAGAAAGGCACTCAGAGGGCCCTGCAGCACAAAAAAAGGCACTCAGCTGCCCTTACACTGCAAAAACAGGCACTCGGAGGCCTCTACACCCCAGAAAAAGGCACTCAGTGGCCCCTACACTGCAAAAAAAGGCACTCGGGGGCTACTACAATGTGAAACAAGGCACTCGGAGGGCCCTGCACCACCAAAAGAAGCACTCAGAGGCTCCTGCACTGGAAAAAGAGGCACTTGCAGGCCTGTACACCGGAAAAAAAGGCACTTGGAGGCCGCTACACCACAGAGAAAGGCACTCGGAGGCACCGGCAACGGAAAAAAATGCACTCGGAGGCCCCTACACTGGAAAAAAAGGCACTCGGAGGCCCCTACACCACAAAAAAAGGCACTTGGGGGCTGCTACAATGCAAAAAAAGGCACTTGGAGGCCCCTGAACCACAAGAAAAGGCTCTCGGGGCCACTACACCGCAAAAAAAAGGTACATGGAGGACCACACACCCAAAAATAACAGCACTCGGTGGCCCCTGAACCACAAGGAAAGGCACTCGGTGGCCTCTGAACCACAAGAAAAGGCACTTGGTGGACCCTACAGCACAATAAAAGGCACTCGGGGGCTGCTACAACGTGAAACAAGGCACTCAGAGGGCCCAGCACCACCACAAAAAGCACTCGGAGGCTCCTGCACCACAAAAGAAGGCACTCAGAGGCCCCTACACCACCAAGAAAGGCACTCGGTGGCCCCCACATTGCAAAAAAAGGCACTTGGAGGCTACTACACTGCAAAAAAATGCACCCTGAGGCCCATGCTCAGCAAAAAAAGGCACTCAGTAGCCCCTGCATTGCAAAAAAAGGCACTCAGAGGCCTCCACACCGCAAAAAAAGGCACTCGGAGGCCTCCACACCGCAAGAAAAGGCACTTGGAGGCCACTACACTGCAAAAAAAAAATGCACCCAGAGGCCTCGACACCACAAAAGAAAGGCACTCGGAGGACCACACCACAAAAAAAGGCACTCGGCTGCCCCTACACTGGAAAAAAAGGCACTCGGCTGCCCCTACACCACAAGAAAAGGCACTCAGTGGCCCCTACAGCACAAAAAAAGGCACTTGGTGGATGCTAAAATGCAAAAAAAGGCACTCGGAGGCTGCTACAACGCGGAAAAAGGCACTCAGAGGGCCCTGCACCACAAAAAAAAGCACTCGGAGGCTCCTGCACTGGGAAAAGAGGCACTAGCAGGCCTGTACACCGGATATAAAGGCACTTGGAGGCCCCTGCACCACATAAGAAGGCACTCAGAGGCCCCTACACTGCAAAAAAAAGGCACTCGGAGGCCCCTACACCACAAAAAAAGGCACTCGGCTGCCCCTACACTGGAAAAAAAGGCACTCGGAGGCCCCTACACCACAAAAAAAGGCACTTGGAGGCTGCTACAATGCAAAAAATGGCACTTGGAGGCCCCTGCACCAGAAACAAAGGCACTTGGAGGGCCCTGCACCAGAAACAAAGGCACTTGGAGGGCCCTGCACCACAAAAGAAGGCACTCGGAGGCCCCTGACCCACAAGGAAAGGCACTCGGTGGCCCCTACAGCACAATAAAAGGCACTCGGGGGCTGCTGCAATGTGAAACAAGGCACTCGGAGGGCCCGGCACCACCAAAAAAGGCACTCGGAGGCCCCTGCACTGGGAAAAGAGCCACTTGGAGGCCTGTACACTGGAAATAAAGGCACTTGGAGGCCCCAGCACCACAAAAAAAGGCACTCGGAAGCCCCCACATTGCAAAAAAAGGCACTCGGTGGCCCCTGCACCGCAAAAAAAGGCACTCGGTGGCCCCTGCACCGCAAAAAAAGGCACTTGGAGGCCTCTACAACACCTTCCACTGCCCTATCAGACACAGAGGCTCATGTGACCTCACAAGGAAAGGAAGCCGCCAGGGGCCTGCCAGTGGCCTGTCAGGCACTGGTACTTCTGTGAGCTCACAAGCAGAGTCAGCAGCCATGGGCATCCCACTGCCTGATGAGGCACTGAGACAAAGGTGACCTCAAAATGCAGCCAGCACGCAGAGGCCTGCCACTGGCCTATCAGGCAATAGGACTGCCGTGACCTCAAAAGGACAGCCAGCAGCCAATGGCCTCGCACTGGCCTATCAGGCAATAGGACTGCTGTGACCTCACGAGCACAGCCAGCAGCTATGGGCCTCCCACTGGCTATCAGGCACTCAGACTGCTGTGACCTCACAAGCACAGCAAACAGCCAGGGGCCTGCCACTGCCCTATAGGGCACAGAGGCTGCTGTGACCTCACAAGCACAGCCAGCAGTGAAGGGCCTGCCACTGGCCTATAGGGAACGGAGGCTGATGTTACCTCACAAACACAGCCAGCAGCCATTGGCCTTCCACTGCCCAATGAGGCGCTGACACTGCTCTGACCTCACAAGCACAGCACACTGTCACGGGCCTGCCAATGCCATAAACGGCACGGAGGCTGCTGTGACCTCACAAGCACAGCCAGCAGCCAGGGGCCTGCCACTGGCCTGTGAAGCACTGAGGCTGCTGTGACCTCACAAGCACAGCCAGCAGCCAGGGGCCTGCCACTGGCCTGTGAAGCACTTAGGCTGCTATGACCTCACGAGCCCAGGCAGCAGCTATGGGCCTACCACTGCCCTATAGGGCAGGGAGGCTGCTGTGACCTGACAAGCACAGCGAGGAGCCAGAGGCCTGCCATTGCCCTATAAGGTACAGAGACAAATGTGACCTCAAAAGGCAGCCTGCAGACGGGGCCTTCCACGGGCCTATCAGGAAATAGGACTGCTGTGACCTTACAAGCACAGCCAGCAGCTATGGGCCTGCCACTGCCCTATAGGGCACTGAGGCTTCTCTGACCTCAGAAGCCCACCCAGCAGTCATTGGCCTCAAGCTGGCCTATCAGGCACTGAGGCTTCTGTAACCTCACAAGCAGAGCCAGCAGCAAGGGGCCTGCCACTGGCCTGTGAAGCACTGAGGCTGCTGTGACCTCACGAGCCCAGGCAGCAGCTACGGGCCTCCCACAGGCCTATGAGGCACGGAGGCTGCTGTGACCTCACAAGCACACCAAGCAGCCATTGGCCTCCCACGGGCCTATCAGGCACTGAGGCTGCTGTGACCTCACAAGCACAGCCAGCAGCCAAGGGCCTGCCACAGGCCTATCAGGCAATACGACTGCTGTGACCTCACAAGCACAGGCAGCAGCTATGGGCCTGCCACTGGCCTATAGGAAAAGGAGGCTGCTGTGACTTCACAAGCACAGGCAGCAGCTATGGGCCTGCCACTGGCCTATGAGGCCCCGAGGCAAACGTGATCTCACAACGCAGCCAGCAGGCATGGGCCTGCCACTGGCCTATAGGGAACCAAGGCTTCTGTGACCTCGCAAGCACAGCCAGCAGCCATTGGTCTCCCACGGGCCTATCAGGTAATAAGGCTGCTGTGACCTCACAAGCACAGCCAGTAGACAAGGGCCTACCACTGGCCTATGAGGCAATTGGACTGCTGTGACCTCACAGGCACAGCCAGCAGCTATGGATCTGCCACTGGCCTATAGGAAACCCAGGCTGGTGTAACCTGACAAACACAGCCAGCAGCCATTCGCCTACCACTGCCCGATGAGGCGCTGACGCTGCTGTCAACTGAGAAGCACAGTAACAGTCGATGCCTGCCACTGCACTAAAGGGCATAGAGGCTGCTGTGACCTCAGAAGCCCAGCGAGCAGCTATGGGCCTGCCACTGCCCTATAGGGCACTGAGGCTTCTCTGACCTCAGAAGCCCACCCAGCAGTGGAACTGGCCTCGAACTGGCCTATCAGGCACGGAGGCTGCTGTGACCTCACAAGTACAACCAGCAGCCATGGGCATCCCACTGGCCAATGAGGCACTAAGACAAAGGTGACCTCAAAATGCAGCCAGCAGCCATGGGCCTCCCACTGGCCTATCAGGCAACAGGACTGCTGTGACCTCACCAGCACAGCCAGCAGCCAGGGCATCGCACTGGCCTATGAGGCACTGAGGCTGCTGTCACCTCACAAAAACAGCCAGCACCCAGAGGCCTGCCACTTGCCTATCAGTAACTCAGACTGCTGTGAACTCAAAAGGACAGCCAGCAGCCAGGGGCCTGCCACTGACCTATCAGGCAATAGGACTGCTGTGACCTCACAAGCACAGCCAGCAGCCAGGGGCCTGCCACTGCCCTATGAGGTACAGAGACAAATGTGACCTCAAAATGCGGCCAGCAGCCAGGGCCCTGCCACTGCCCTACAAGATACTGAAGCTGATTTCACCTAACAAGTAAAGCCAGCAGCTGTGGGTCTGCCACTGGCCTATGAGGCACGGAGGCTGCTGTGACCTAACAAGCACAGAAAGCAGCCAGTGGCCTGCCCTTGGCCTAGGAGGCACTGAGGCTGCTCTGACCTCACAAGCACAGCCAGCAGCCATGAGCCTGCCACTAGCCTAGGAGGCACTGAGACTGCTGTGACCGCACAAGCACGGCCAGCGGCCATTAGTCTGCCACTGGCCTAGGAGGCATGGAGGGTGCTATGACCTCACAAGCACAGCCAGCAGCCAGAAGCCTCCCACTGCCCTTTGAGGCACTGAGGGTGCTGTGACCTCACAAGCACAGCCAGCAGCCATGAGCCTGCCACTGGCCTAGGAGGCACGGTGGCTGCTGTTACTTCACAAGCACAGCCAGCAGCCAGCAGCCTGCCACTGCCCTGTGTGGCACTGAGGCTGCTGTGACCTGACAAGCACAGCCAGCCGCTACGGGCCTCCACTGGCCTATGAGGCACGGAGGCTACTGTGACCTCACAAGCACAGTCAGCAGCCAAGGGCCTGCCACTGTCCTATGAGATACAGAGACAAATGTGACCTCAAAACGCGGCAAGCTGCCAGGGGCCTGCCACTGCCCTATAAGACACTGAGGCTGCTGTGACCTCACAAGCACAGCCAGCAGTGAAGGGCCTGCCACTGGCCTATGAGGCACGGAGGCTGCTGTGACCTGACAAGCACAGCCAGCAGCTATTGGCCTCCAACTTCCCGATCAGGTGCTGATGCTGCTGTCAACTCAGAAGCACAGTAAACAGTCAGGGGCCTGCCACTGCCCTAAAGGGCATGGAGGCTGCTGTGATATCACAAGCCCAGCCAGCAGCTATGGGCCTGCCACTGGCCTATAGGACACTGAGGCTTCTCTGACCTCACAAGCCCACCCAGCAGTCATTGGCCTCGAACTGGCCTATCAGGCAACAGGACTGCTGTGACCTCACAAGCATGGCCAGCAGGCATGGGCATCCAACTGCCCTATGAGGCCCCGAGACAAACATGACCTCATAACACAGCCAGCAGGCATGGAGCTGTCACTGGCCTATCAGGCAACAGGACTGCTGTGACCTCACAAGCACAGCCAGCAGCCAGCAGCCATGGCATCCAACCTGCCGATGAGCCACTGAGGCTGCTGTCACCTCACAAAAACAGCCAGCACCCAGAGGCCTGCCACTGGCCTATGAGGCAATGTGACTGCTGTGACCTCAGAAGGACAGCCAGCAGCCATTGGCCTGCCACTGACCTATCAGGGAATAGGACTGCTCTGACCTCACAAGCACAGCCAGCAGCCATTGGCCTCCCACTAGCCTATGACGCACTGAGGCTGCTGTGACCTCACAAGCACAGCCAGCAGACAGGGGCCTGCCACCACCCTCAAGGGCAGGGAGGCTTCTGTAACATCACAAGCACAGCCAGCAGCCAGAGGCCTGCCACTGGCCTGTGAAGCACTGAGGCTGCTGTGACCTGACAAGCACAGCCAGCAGCTATGGGCCTGCCATTGTCCTACAGGGAATGGAGGCTGATGTGACCTCAGATGCACAGCCAGCAGCCAAGGGCCTGCCACTGTACGATCAAGCACTGAGGCTGCTGTGACCTCACCAGCACACCAAGCAGCCTTTGGCCTCCCTCTGGCCTACAGGAAAAGGAGGCTGCTGTGACCTCACAAGCACAGCGAGGAGCCACGGGCCTCCCACTGCCCTATAAGGTACAGAGACAAATGTGACCTCAAAAGGCAGCCAGCAGACAGGGGCCTGCCACAGGCCTATCAGGAAATACGACTGCTGTGACCTGAGAAGCACAGCCAGCAGCTACAGGCCTGCCCCTGGCCTATGAGGCACAGAGGCTGCTGTGACGTCACAAGCACAGCCAGCAGCTGTGGGTCTGCCACTGGCCTATGAGGCACGGAGGCTGCTGTGACCTAACAAGCACAGCCAGCAGCCATTGGCCTCCCACTGGCCTAGGAGGCAATGAGGCTGCTGTGACCTAACAAGCAAAGCCAGCAGCCATTGGCCTGCCACTGGCCTATGAGGCACTGAGGCTGCTGTGACCTCACAAGCACAGCCAGCAGCCATTGGCCTGCCACTAGCCTAGGAGGCACTGAGACTGCTGTGACGTCACAAGCAAAGCCAGCAGCTGTGGGTCTGCCACTGGCCTATCAGGCTGTAGGAGTGTTGTGACCTGACAAGCACAGCCAGCAGCCATTGGGACTGCCACCACCCTCAAGGGCAGGGAGGCTTCTCTGACCTCACAAGCACAGCCAGCAGCCAGGGGCCTGCCACTGACCTATCAGGCAATAGGACTGCTCTGACCTCACAAGCACAGCCAGCAGCTATGGGCCTGCCACTGCCCTATGAGGTACAGAGACAAATGTGACCTCAAAACGCGGCCAGCAGCCAGGGGCCTGCCACTGCCCTGTAAGACACTGAGGCTTCTCTGACCTGACAAGCACAGCCAGCAGCTGTGGGTCTGCCACTGGCCTATGAGGCACGGAGGCTGCTGTGACCTAACAAGCACAGCCAGCAGCCATTGGCCTCCCACTGGCCTATCAGGTCCTGACGCTGCTGTGACCTCACAAGCACAGCCAAGCAGACAGGGGCCTGCCACTGGCCTATCAGGCACTGAGGCTGCTGTGACCTCACAAGCACAGCCAGCAGTGAAGGGCCTGCCATGGCGCGTCAAGCACGGAGAAAGAAGGGAACACCCAAGCAGACCAGCAGCCATGGGCGTGGCAGTGCATGCCATGCATGCCATGCATGCAATGGCATGCAGGTCAAAGTGACATCATAAGACACAACCAGCAACCATGGGCCTGCCACTGCCCTTTTTGGCATGGAGACACAAGTATCCTCACAAGCCCAGTCAGGAGGCATGGCCCTGCCACTGCCCTATCAAGCACAGAGGCAGAAGCAACCTCACAAGCAGAGCAAGGACTGATGGGCCTGACTGGCCTACCAGGCCGTGAGGCAGAAGTGACATGACTATCTCATCCAGCAGTGGTGGACCTGACAATATCATTTCAGGCAGAGGGTAAAGTGATATCACAGAACACTGAAGGACCATAACAGAAAAAAAGGCACTTGGAGGCATGAGCACTGGGAAAAAAGGGCACTAGGAGGCGATGCACTGCAAAAATATGCACATGGAGGACACTATACTGGAAAAAAGGGCACTTTGGGAGCCTGCATCACAAAAATAGGCACTTGGAGGCCACTAGGCCGGAGAAAAAGGCACTTAGATGCCCCTTCACTGCAAAAAAAAGGCACTCAGACAGCAGTGCACCTCAAACAAAGGCACTCGGTGGCCCCTGAACCACAAGGAAAGGCACTCGGTGGCTCCTACAGCACAAAAAAAGGCACTCGGGGGCTGCTGCAATGCGAAAAAAGGCACTCAGAGGCCCCTGAACCACAAGAAAAGGCACTTGGTGGACCCTACAGCACAATAAAAGGCACTTGGGGGCTGCTACAATGTGAAACAGTGCACCGGAGGGCCCAGCACCACCAAAAAAGGCACTCGGAGGCTCCTGCACTGGAAATAAAGGCACTTGGAGGCCCCTGCACCACAAAAAAAGTCACTCGGAAGCCCCTACATTGCAAAAAAAGGCACTTGGAGGCTACTACACTGCAAAAAAATGCACCCTGAGGCCCCTGCACCGCAAAAAAAGGCACTTGGAGGCCCCTGCACCACAAAAAAAAGGCACATGGAGGCCCCTACACCACAAAAAAAGGCACTCGGCTGCCCCTACAGTGGAAAAAAAGGCACTCGGAGGCCCCTACACCACAAAAAAAGGCACTTCGGGGCTGCTACACTGGAAAAAAGGCACTCGGAGGCCCCTTCACCAGAAACAAAGGCACTTGGAGGGCCCTGCACCACAAAAGAAGGCACTCGCAGGCCCCTACACCACAAGAAAAGGCACTCGGAGGCCGCTGCATCACAAAAAAAGGCACTTGGAGGCTAATACACTGCAAAAAAGGCACTCGGAGGACCATGCACGGCAAAAAAAGGCACTCGGTGGCCCCGACACCACAAAAAAAGGTACTCGGGGGCTGCTACAATGCGAAAACAGGCACTCCGATGCCCCTACACCAGAAAGAAAGGCACTCAGAGGGCCCTGCAGCACAAAAAAAGGCACTCAGCTGCCCTTACACTGGAAAAACAGGCACTCGGAGGCCTCTACACCCCAGAAAAAGGCACTCAGTGGCCCCTACGCTGCAAAAAAAGGCACTCGGGGGCTACTACAATGTGAAACAAGGCACTCGGAGGGCCCTGCACCACCAAAAGAAGCACTCAGAGGCTCCTGCACTGGAAAAAGAGGCACTTGCAGGCCTGTACACCGGAAAAAAAGACACTTGGAGGCCGCTACACCACAGAGAAAGGCACTCGGAGGCACCGGCAACGGAAAAAAATGCACTCGGAGGCCCCTACACCACAAAAAAAGGCACTTGGAGGCCCCTACACTGGAAAAAAAGGCACTCGGAGGCCCCTACACCACAAAAAAAGGCACTTGGGGGCTGCTACAATGCAAAAAAAGGCACTCGGAGGCCCCTGAACAACAAGAAAAGGCTCTCGGGGCCACTACACCGCAAAAAAAAGGTACATGGAGGACCACACACCCAAAAATAACAGCACTCGGTGGCCCCTGAACCACAAGGAAAGGCACTCGGTGGCTCCTACAGCACAAAAAAAGGCACTCGGGGGCTGCTGCAATGTGAAAAAAGGCACTCAGAGGCCCCTGAACCACAAGAAAAGGCACTCGGTGGCCTCTGAACCACAAGAAAAGGCACTTGGTGGACCCTACAGCACAATAAAAGGCACTTGGGGGCTGCTACAATGTGAAACAGTGCACCGGAGGGCCCAGCACCACCAAAAAAGGCACTCGGAGGCTCCTGCACTGGAAATAAAGGCACTTGGAGGCTCCTGCACCACAAAAAAAGTCACTTGGAGGCCCCCACATTGCAAAAAAAGGCACTTGGAGGCTACTACACTGCAAAAAAATGCACCCTGAGGCCCCTGCACTGCAAAAAAAAGGCACATGGAGGCCCCTACACCACAAAAAAAGGCACTCGGCTGCCCCTACAGTGGAAAAAAAGGCACTCGGAGGCCCCTACACCACAAAAAAAGGCACTTCGGGGCTGCTACACTGGAAAAAAGGCACTCGGAGGCCCCTTCACCAGAAACAAAGGCACTTGGAGGGCCCTGCACCACAAAAGAAGGCACTCGCAGGCCCCTACACCACAAGAAAAGGCACTCGGAGGCCCCTACACCACAAGAAAAGGCACTCGGAGGCCGCTGCATCACAGAAAAAGGCACTTGGAGGCTAATACACTGCAAAAAAGGCACTCGGAGGACCATGCACGGCAAAAAAAGGCACTCGGTGGCCCCGACACCACAAAAAAAGGTACTCGGGGGCTGCTACAATGCGAAAACAGGCACTCCGATGCCCCTACACCAGAAAGAAAGGCACTTAGAGGGCCCTGCAGCACAAAAAAAGGCACTCAGCTGCCCTTACACTGGAAAAACAGGCACTCGGAGGCCTCTACACCCCAGAAAAAGGCACTCAGTGGCCCCTACGCTGCAAAAAAAGGCACTCGGGGGCTACTACAATGTGAAACAAGGCACTCAGAGGGCCCAGCACCACCACAAAAAGCACTCGGAGGCTCCTGCACCACAAAAGAAGGCACTCAGAGGCCCCTACACCACCAAGAAAGGCACTCGGTGGCCCCCACATTGCAAAAAAAGGCACTTGGAGGCTACTACACTGCAAAAAAATGCACCCTGAGGCCCATGCTCAGCAAAAAAAGGCACTCAGTAGCCCCTGCATTGCAAAAAAAGGCACTCAGAGGCCTCCACACCGCAAAAAAAGGCACTCGGAGGCCTCCACACCGCAAGAAAAGGCACTCGGAGGCCGCTACACTGCAAAAAAAAAAATGCACCCAGAGGCCTCGACACCACAAAAGAAAGGCACTCGGAGGACCACACCACAAAAAAAGGCACTCGGCTGCCCCTACACTGGAAAAAAAGGCACTCGGCTGCCCCTACACCACAAGAAAAGGCACTCAGTGGCCCCTACAGCACAAAAAAAGGCACTTGGTGGATGCTAAAATGCAAAAAAAGGCACTCGGAGGCTGCTACAACGCGGAAAAAGGCACTCAGAGGGCCCTGCACCACAAAAAAAAGCACTCGGAGGCTCCTGCACTGGGAAAAGAGGCACTAGCAGGCCTGTACACCGGATATAAAGGCACTTGGAGGCCCCTGCACCACATAAGAAGGCACTCGGAGGCCCCTACACTGCAAAAAAAAGGCACTCGGAGGCCCCTACACCACAAAAAAAGGCACTCGGCTGCCCCTACACTGGAAAAAAAGGCACTCGGAGGCCCCTACACCACAAAAAAAGGCACTTGGAGGCTGCTACAATGCAAAAAATGGCACTTGGAGGCCCCTGCACCAGAAACAAAGGCACTTGGAGGGCCCTGCACCACAAAAGAAGGCACTCGGAGGCCCCTGACCCACAAGAAAAGGCACTCGGTGGCCCCTACAGCACAATAAAAGGCACTCGGGGGCTGCTACAATGTGAAACAAGGCACTCGGAGGGCCCAGCACCACCAAAAAAGGCACTCGGAGGCCCCTGCACTGGGAAAAGAGCCATTTGCAGGCCTGTACACTGGAAATAAAGGCACTTGGAGGCCCCTGCACCACAAAAAAAGGCACTCGGAAGCCCCTACATTGCAAAAAAAGGCACTTGGAGGCTACTACACTGCAAAAAAATGCACCCTGAGGCCCCTGCACCGCAAAAAAAGGCACTTGGAGGCCTCTACAACACCTTCCACTGCCCTATCAGACACAGAGGCTCATGTGACCTCACAAGGAAAGGAAGCCGCCAGGGGCCTGCCAGTGGCCTGTCAGGCACTGGTACTTCTGTGAGCTCACAAGCAGAGTCAGCAGCCATGGGCATCCCACTGCCTGATGAGGCACTGAGACAAAGGTGACCTCAAAATGCAGCCAGCACGCAGAGGCCTGCCACTGGCCTATCAGGCAATAGGACTGCCGTGACCTCAAAAGGACAGCCAGCAGCCAATGGCCTCGCACTGGCCTATCAGGCAATAGGACTGCTGTGACCTCACGAGCACAGCCAGCAGCTATGGGCCTCCCACTGGCTATCAGGCACTCAGACTGCTGTGACCTCACAAGCACAGCAAACAGCCAGGGGCCTGCCACTGCCCTATAGGGCACAGAGGCTGCTGTGACCTCACAAGCACAGCCAGCAGTGAAGGGCCTGCCACTGGCCTATAGGGAACGGAGGCTGATGTTACCTCACAAACACAGCCAGCAGCCATTGGCCTTCCACTGCCCAATGAGGCGCTGACACTGCTCTGACCTCACAAGCACAGCACACTGTCATGGGCCTGCCAATGCCATAAACGGCACGGAGGCTGCTGTGACCTCACAAGCACAGCCAGCAGCCAGGGGCCTGACACTGGCCTGTGAAGCACTGAGGCTGCTGTGACCTCACAAGCACAGCCAGCAGCCAGGGGCCTGCCACTGCCCGATAAGACACTGAGGCTGCTGTGACGTAACAAGCAAAGCCAGCAGCTGTGGGTCTGCCACTGGCCTACCAGGCTGTAGGAGTGTTGTGACCTGACAAGCACAGCCAGCAGCTATGGGCCTGCCACTGCCCTCAAGGGCAGGGAGGCTTCTGTAACCTCACAAGCACAGCCAGCAGCCAGGGGCCTGCCACTGGCCTGTGAAGCACTTAGGCTGCTATGACCTCACGAGCCCAGGCAGCAGCTATGGGCCTACCACTGCCCTATAGGGCAGGGAGGCTGCTGTGACCTGACAAGCACAGCGAGGAGCCAGAGGCCTGCCATTGCCCTATAAGGTACAGAGACAAATGTGACCTCAAAAGGCAGCCAGCAGACGGGGCCTTCCACGGGCCTATCAGGAAATAGGACTGCTGTGACCTTACAAGCACAGCCAGCAGCTATGGGCCTGCCACTGCCCTATAGGGCACTGAGGCTTCTCTGACCTCAGAAGCCCACCCAGCAGTCATTGGCCTCAAGCTGGCCTATCAGGCACTGAGGCTTCTGTAACCTCACAAGCAGAGCCAGCAGCAAGGGGCCTGCCACTGGCCTGTGAAGCACTGAGGCTGCTGTGACCTCACGAGCCCAGGCAGCAGCTACGGGCCTCCCACAGGCCTATGAGGCACGGAGGCTGCTGTGACCTCACAAGCACACCAAGCAGCCATTGGCCTCCCACGGGCCTATCAGGCACTGAGGCTGCTGTGACCTCACAAGCACAGCCAGCAGCCAAGGGCCTGCCACAGGCCTATCAGGCAATACGACTGCTGTGACCTCACAAGCACAGGCAGCAGCTATGGGCCTGCCACTGGCCTATAGGAAAAGGAGGCTGCTGTGACTTCACAAGCACAGGCAGCAGCTATGGGCCTGCCACTGGCCTATGAGGCCCCGAGACAAACGTGATCTCACAACGCAGCCAGCAGGCATGGGCCTGCCACTGGCCTATAGGGAACCAAGGCTTCTGTGACCTCGCAAGCACAGCCAGCAGCCATTGGTCTCCCACGGGCCTATCAGGTAATAAGGCTGCTGTGACCTCACAAGCACAGCCAGTAGACAAGGGCCTACCACTGGCCTATGAGGCAATTGGACTGCTGTGACCTCACAGGCACAGCCAGCAGCTATGGATCTGCCACTGGCCTATAGGAAACCCAGGCTGATGTAACCTGACAAACACAGCCAGCAGCCATTCGCCTACCACTGCCCGATGAGGCGCTGACGCTGCTGTCAACTGAGAAGCACAGTAACAGTCGATGCCTGCCACTGCACTAAAGGGCATAGAGGCTGCTGTGACCTCAGAAGCCCAGCGAGCAGCTATGGGCCTGCCACTGCCCTATAGGGCACTGAGGCTTCTCTGACCTCAGAAGCCCACCCAGCAGTGGAACTGGCCTCGAACTGGCCTATCAGGCACGGAGGCTGCTGTGACCTCACAAGTACAACCAGCAGCCATGGGCATCCCACTGGCCAATGAGGCACTAAGACAAAGGTGACCTCAAAATGCAGCCAGCAGCCATGGGCCTCCCACTGGCCTATCAGGCAACAGGACTGCTGTGACCTCACCAGCACAGCCAGCAGCCAGGGCATCGCACTGGCCTATGAGGCACTGAGGCTGCTGTCACCTCACAAAAACAGCCAGCACCCAGAGGCCTGCCACTTGCCTATCAGTAACTCAGACTGCTGTGAACTCAAAAGGACAGCCAGCAGCCAGGGGCCTGCCACTGACCTATCAGGCAATAGGACTGCTGTGACCTCACAAGCACAGCCAGCAGCCAGGGGCCTGCCACTGCCCTATGAGGTACAGAGACAAATGTGACCTCAAAATGCGGCCAGCAGCCAGGGCCCTGCCACTGCCCTACAAGATACTGAAGCTGATTTCACCTAACAAGTAAAGCCAGCAGCTGTGGGTCTGCCACTGGCCTATGAGGCACGGAGGCTGCTGTGACCTAACAAGCACAGAAAGCAGCCAGTGGCCTGCCCTTGGCCTAGGAGGCACTGAGGCTGCTCTGACCTCACAAGCACAGCCAGCAGCCATGAGCCTGCCACTAGCCTAGGAGGCACTGAGACTGCTGTGACCGCACAAGCACGGCCAGCGGCCATTAGTCTGCCACTGGCCTAGGAGGCATGGAGGGTGCTATGACCTCACAAGCACAGCCAGCAGCCAGAAGCCTCCCACTGCCCTTTGAGGCACTGAGGGTGCTGTGACCTCACAAGCACAGCCAGCAGCCATGAGCCTGCCACTGGCCTAGGAGTCACAGTGGCTGCTGTTACTTCACAAGCACAGCCAGCAGCCAGGAGCCTGCCACTGCCCTGTGTGGCACTGAGGCTGCTGTGACCTGACAAGCACAGCCAGCCGCTACGGGCCTCCACTGGCCTATGAGGCACGGAGGCTACTGTGACCTCACAAGCACAGTCAGCAGCCAAGGGCCTGCCACTGTCCTATGAGATACAGAGACAAATGTGACCTCAAAACGCGGCAAGCTGCCAGGGGCCTGCCACTGCCCTATAAGACACTGAGGCTGCTGTGACCTCACAAGCACAGCCAGCAGTGAAGGGCCTGCCACTGGCCTATGAGGCACGGAGGCTGCTGTGACCTGACAAGCACAGCCAGCAGCCATTGGCCTCCAACTTCCCGATCAGGTGCTGATGCTGCTGTCAACTCAGAAGCACAGTAAACAGTCAGGGGCCTGCCACAGCCCTAAAGGGCATGGAGGCTGCTGTGATATCACAAGCCCAGCCAGCAGCTATGGGCCTGCCACTGGCCTATAGGACACTGAGGCTTCTCTGACCTCACAAGCCCACCCAGCAGTCATTGGCCTCGAACTGGCCTATCAGGCAACAGGACTGCTGTGACCTCACAAGCATGGCCAGCAGGCATGGGCATCCAACTGCCCTATGAGGCCCCGAGACAAACATGACCTCATAACACAGCCAGCAGGCATGGAGCTGTCACTGGCCTATCAGGCAACAGGACTGCTGTGACCTCACAAGCACAGCCAGCAGCCAGCAGCCATGGCATCCAACCTGCCGATGAGCCACTGAGGCTGCTGTCACCTCACAAAAACAGCCAGCACCCAGAGGCCTGCCACTGGCCTATGAGGCAATGTGACTGCTGTGACCTCAGAAGGACAGCCAGCAGCCATTGGCCTGCCACTGACCTATCAGGGAATAGGACTGCTCTGACCTCACAAGCACAGCCAGCAGCCATTGGCCTCCCACTGGCCTATGAGGCACTGAGGCTGCTGTGACCTCACAAGCACAGCCAGCAGACAGGGGCCTGCCACCACCCTCAAGGGCAGGGAGGCTTCTGTAACATCACAAGCACAGCCAGCAGCCAGAGGCCTGCCACTGGCCTGTGAAGCACTGAGGCTGCTGTGACCTGACAAGCACAGCCAGCAGCTATGGGCCTGCCATTGTCCTACAGGGAATGGAGGCTGATGTGACCTCAGATGCACAGCCAGCAGCCAAGGGCCTGCCACTGTACGATCAAGCACTGAGGCTGCTGTGACCTCACCAGCACACCAAGCAGCCTTTG
This sequence comes from Dromaius novaehollandiae, assembly GCF_036370855.1. Classification (NCBI taxonomy): domain Eukaryota; kingdom Metazoa; phylum Chordata; class Aves; order Casuariiformes; family Dromaiidae; genus Dromaius; species Dromaius novaehollandiae. Next base: position 212,673 of record NW_026991467.1, on the reverse strand, counting down.
GCCTCCCTCTGGCCTACAGGAAAAGGAGGCTGCTGTGACCTCACAAGCACAGCGAGGAGCCACGGGCCTCCCACTGCCCTATAAGGTACAGAGACAAATGTGACCTCAAAAGGCAGCCAGCAGACAGGGGCCTGCCACAGGCCTATCAGGAAATACGACTGCTGTGACCTGAGAAGCACAGCCAGCAGCTACAGGCCTGCCCCTGGCCTATGAGGCACAGAGGCTGCTGTGACGTCACAAGCACAGCCAGCAGCTGTGGGTCTGCCACTGGCCTATGAGGCACGGAGGCTGCTGTGACCTAACAAGCACAGCCAGCAGCCATTGGCCTCCCACTGGCCTAGGAGGCAATGAGGCTGCTGTGACCTAACAAGCAAAGCCAGCAGCCATTGGCCTGCCACTGGCCTATGAGGCACTGAGGCTGCTGTGACCTCACAAGCACAGCCAGCAGCCATTGGCCTGCCACTAGCCTAGGAGGCACTGAGACTGCTGTGACGTCACAAGCAAAGCCAGCAGCTGTGGGTCTGCCACTGGCCTATCAGGCTGTAGGAGTGTTGTGACCTGACAAGCACAGCCAGCAGCCATTGGGACTGCCACCACCCTCAAGGGCAGGGAGGCTTCTCTGACCTCACAAGCACAGCCAGCAGCCAGGGGCCTGCCACTGACCTATCAGGCAATAGGACTGCTCTGACCTCACAAGCACAGCCAGCAGCTATGGGCCTGCCACTGCCCTATGAGGTACAGAGACAAATGTGACCTCAAAACGCGGCCAGCAGCCAGGGGCCTGCCACTGCCCTGTAAGACACTGAGGCTTCTCTGACCTGACAAGCACAGCCAGCAGCTGTGGGTCTGCCACTGGCCTATGAGGCACGGAGGCTGCTGTGACCTCACAAGCACAGCCAGCAGCCATTGGCCTCCCACTGGCCTATCAGGTCCTGACGCTGCTGTGACCTCACAAGCACAGCCAAGCAGACAGGGGCCTGCCACTGGCCTATCAGGCACTGAGGCTGCTGTGACCTCACAAGCACAGCCAGCAGTGAAGGGCCTGCCATGGCGCGTCAAGCACGGAGAAAGAAGGGAACACCCAAGCAGACCAGCAGCCATGGGCGTGGCAGTGCATGCCATGCATGCCATGCATGCAATGGCATGCAGGTCAAAGTGACATCATAAGACACAACCAGCAACCATGGGCCTGCCACTGCCCTTTTTGGCATGGAGACACAAGTATCCTCACAAGCCCAGTCAGGAGGCATGGCCCTGCCACTGCCCTATCAAGCACAGAGGCAGAAGCAACCTCACAAGCAGAGCAAGGACTGATGGGCCTGACTGGCCTACCAGGCCGTGAGGCAGAAGTGACATGACTATCTCATCCAGCAGTGGTGGACCTGACAATATCATTTCAGGCAGAGGGTAAAGTGATATCACAGAACACTGAAGGACCATAACAGAAAAAAAGGCACTTGGAGGCATGAGCACTGGGAAAAAAGGGCACTAGGAGGCGATGCACTGCAAAAATATGCACATGGAGGACACTATACTGGAAAAAAGGGCACTTTGGGAGCCTGCATCACAAAAATAGGCACTTGGAGGCCACTAGGCCGGAGAAAAAGGCACTTAGATGCCCCTTCACTGCAAAAAAAAGGCACTCAGACAGCAGTGCACCTCAAACAAAGGCACTCGGTGGCCCCTGAACCACAAGGAAAGGCACTCGGTGGCTCCTACAGCACAAAAAAAGGCACTCGGGGGCTGCTGCAATGCGAAAAAAGGCACTCAGAGGCCCCTGAACCACAAGAAAAGGCACTTGGTGGACCCTACAGCACAATAAAAGGCACTTGGGGGCTGCTACAATGTGAAACAGTGCACCGGAGGGCCCAGCACCACCAAAAAAGGCACTCGGAGGCTCCTGCACTGGAAATAAAGGCACTTGGAGGCCCCTGCACCACAAAAAAAGTCACTCGGAAGCCCCTACATTGCAAAAAAAGGCACTTGGAGGCTACTACACTGCAAAAAAATGCACCCTGAGGCCCCTGCACCGCAAAAAAAGGCACTTGGAGGCCCCTGCACCACAAAAAAAAGGCACATGGAGGCCCCTACACCACAAAAAAAGGCACTCGGCTGCCCCTACAGTGGAAAAAAAGGCACTCGGAGGCCCCTACACCACAAAAAAAGGCACTTCGGGGCTGCTACACTGGAAAAAAGGCACTCGGAGGCCCCTTCACCAGAAACAAAGGCACTTGGAGGGCCCTGCACCACAAAAGAAGGCACTCGCAGGCCCCTACACCACAAGAAAAGGCACTCGGAGGCCGCTGCATCACAAAAAAAGGCACTTGGAGGCTAATACACTGCAAAAAAGGCACTCGGTGGCCCCGACACCACAAAAAAAGGTACTCGGGGGCTGCTACAATGCGAAAACAGGCACTCCGATGCCCCTACACCAGAAAGAAAGGCACTCAGAGGGCCCTGCAGCACAAAAAAAGGCACTCAGCTGCCCTTACACTGGAAAAACAGGCACTCGGAGGCCTCTACACCCCAGAAAAAGGCACTCAGTGGCCCCTACGCTGCAAAAAAAGGCACTCGGGGGCTACTACAATGTGAAACAAGGCACTCGGAGGGCCCTGCACCACCAAAAGAAGCACTCAGAGGCTCCTGCACTGGAAAAAGAGGCACTTGCAGGCCTGTACACCGGAAAAAAAGGCACTTGGAGGCCGCTACACCACAGAGAAAGGCACTCGGAGGCACCGGCAACGGAAAAAAATGCACTCGGAGGCCCCTACACCACAAAAAAAGGCACTTGGAGGCCCCTACACTGGAAAAAAAGGCACTCGGAGGCCCCTACACCACAAAAAAAGGCACTTGGGGGCTGCTACAATGCAAAAAAAGGCACTCGGAGGCCCCTGAACAACAAGAAAAGGCTCTCGGGGCCACTACACCGCAAAAAAAAGGTACATGGAGGACCACACACCCAAAAATAACAGCACTCGGTGGCCCCTGAACCACAAGGAAAGGCACTCGGTGGCTCCTACAGCACAAAAAAAGGCACTCGGGGGCTGCTGCAATGTGAAAAAAGGCACTCAGAGGCCCCTGAACCACAAGAAAAGGCACTCGGTGGCCTCTGAACCACAAGAAAAGGCACTTGGTGGACCCTACAGCACAATAAAAGGCACTTGGGGGCTGCTACAATGTGAAACAGTGCACCGGAGGGCCCAGCACCACCAAAAAAGGCACTCGGAGGCTCCTGCACTGGAAATAAAGGCACTTGGAGGCTCCTGCACCACAAAAAAAGTCACTTGGAGGCCCCCACATTGCAAAAAAAGGCACTTGGAGGCTACTACACTGCAAAAAAATGCACCCTGAGGCCCCTGCACTGCAAAAAAAAGGCACATGGAGGCCCCTACACCACAAAAAAAGGCACTCGGCTGCCCCTACAGTGGAAAAAAAGGCACTCGGAGGCCCCTACACCACAAAAAAAGGCACTTCGGGGCTGCTACACTGGAAAAAAGGCACTCGGAGGCCCCTTCACCAGAAACAAAGGCACTTGGAGGGCCCTGCACCACAAAAGAAGGCACTCGCAGGCCCCTACACCACAAGAAAAGGCACTCGGAGGCCGCTGCATCACAAAAAAAGGCACTTGGAGGCTAATACACTGCAAAAAAGGCACTCGGTGGCCCCGACACCACAAAAAAAGGTACTCGGGGGCTGCTACAATGCGAAAACAGGCACTCCGATGCCCCTACACCAGAAAGAAAGGCACTCAGAGGGCCCTGCAGCACAAAAAAAGGCACTCAGCTGCCCTTACACTGGAAAAACAGGCACTCGGAGGCCTCTACACCCCAGAAAAAGGCACTCAGTGGCCCCTACGCTGCAAAAAAAGGCACTCGGGGGCTACTACAATGTGAAACAAGGCACTCGGAGGGCCCTGCACCACCAAAAGAAGCACTCAGAGGCTCCTGCACTGGAAAAAGAGGCACTTGCAGGCCTGTACACCGGAAAAAAAGGCACTTGGAGGCCGCTACACCACAGAGAAAGGCACTCGGAGGCACCGGCAACGGAAAAAAATGCACTCGGAGGCCCCTACACCACAAAAAAAGGCACTTGGAGGCCCCTACACTGGAAAAAAAGGCACTCGGAGGCCCCTACACCACAAAAAAAGGCACTTGGGGGCTGCTACAATGCAAAAAAAGGCACTCGGAGGCCCCTGAACAACAAGAAAAGGCTCTCGGGGCCACTACACCGCAAAAAAAAGGTACATGGAGGACCACACACCCAAAAATAACAGCACTCGGTGGCCCCTGAACCACAAGGAAAGGCACTCGGTGGCTCCTACAGCACAAAAAAAGGCACTCGGGGGCTGCTGCAATGTGAAAAAAGGCACTCAGAGGCCCCTGAACCACAAGAAAAGGCACTCGGTGGCCTCTGAACCACAAGAAAAGGCACTTGGTGGACCCTACAGCACAATAAAAGGCACTTGGGGGCTGCTACAATGTGAAACAGTGCACCGGAGGGCCCAGCACCACCAAAAAAGGCACTCGGAGGCTCCTGCACTGGAAATAAAGGCACTTGGAGGCTCCTGCACCACAAAAAAAGTCACTTGGAGGCCCCCACATTGCAAAAAAAGGCACTTGGAGGCTACTACACTGCAAAAAAATGCACCCTGAGGCCCCTGCACTGCAAAAAAAAGGCACATGGAGGCCCCTACACCACAAAAAAAGGCACTCGGCTGCCCCTACAGTGGAAAAAAAGGCACTCGGAGGCCCCTACACCACAAAAAAAGGCACTTCGGGGCTGCTACACTGGAAAAAAGGCACTCGGAGGCCCCTTCACCAGAAACAAAGGCACTTGGAGGGCCCTGCACCACAAAAGAAGGCACTCGCAGGCCCCTACACCACAAGAAAAGGCACTCGGAGGCCCCTACACCACAAGAAAAGGCACTCGGAGGCCCCTACACCACAAGAAAAGGCACTTGGAGGCTAATACACTGCAAAAAAGGCACTCGGAGGACCATGCACGGCAAAAAAAGGCACTCGGTGGCCCCGACACCACAAAAAAAGGTACTCGGGGGCTGCTACAATGCGAAAACAGGCACTCCGATGCCCCTACACCAGAAAGAAAGGCACTTAGAGGGCCCTGCAGCACAAAAAAAGGCACTCAGCTGCCCTTACACTGGAAAAACAGGCACTCGGAGGCCTCTACACCCCAGAAAAAGGCACTCAGTGGCCCCTACGCTGCAAAAAAAGGCACTCGGGGGCTACTACAATGTGAAACAAGGCACTCAGAGGGCCCAGCACCACCACAAAAAGCACTCGGAGGCTCCTGCACCACAAAAGAAGGCACTCAGAGGCCCCTACACCACCAAGAAAGGCACTCGGTGGCCCCCACATTGCAAAAAAAGGCACTTGGAGGCTACTACACTGCAAAAAAATGCACCCTGAGGCCCATGCTCAGCAAAAAAAGGCACTCAGTAGCCCCTGCATTGCAAAAAAAGGCACTCAGAGGCCTCCACACCGCAAAAAAAGGCACTCGGAGGCCTCCACACCGCAAGAAAAGGCACTTGGAGGCCGCTACACTGCAAAAAAAAAATGCACCCAGAGGCCTCGACACCACAAAAGAAAGGCACTCGGAGGACCACACCACAAAAAAAGGCACTCGGCTGCCCCTACACCACAAGAAAAGGCACTCAGTGGCCCCTACAGCACAAAAAAAGGCACTTGGTGGATGCTACAATGCAAAAAAAGGCACTCAGAGGCCCCTGCACCACAAGAAAAGGCCCTCGGGGCCACTACACTACAAAAAAAAGGTACATGGAGGACCACACCCCCCAAAATAACAGCACTTGGAGGGCCCTGAACCACAAGAAAAGGCATTCAGTGGCCTATACAGCAAAATAAAAGGCACTCGGGGGCTGCTACAATGTGAAACAGTGCACCGGAGGGCCCAGCACCACCAAAAAAGGCACTCGGAGGCTCCTGCACTGGAAAAAGAGGCACTTGCAGGCCTGTACACTGGAAATAAAGGCACTTGGAGGCCCCTGCACCACAAAAAAAGGCACTCGGAAGCCCCTACATTGCAAAAAAAGGCACTTGGAGGCTACTATACTGCAAAAAAATGCACCCTGAGGCCCCTGCACTGCAAAAAAAGGCACTTGGAGGCCCCTACACTGCAAAAAAAAAGCACTTGGAGGCCCCTACACCACAAAAAAAGGCACTCGGCTGCCCCTACACTGGAAAAAAAGGCAGTCGGAGGCCCCTACACCACAAAAAAAGGCACTTGGAGGCTGCTACAATGCAAAAAAAGGCACTCGGAGTCCCCTGCACCAGAAACAAAGGCACTTGGAGGGCCCTGCACCACAAAAGAAGGCACTCGGAGGCCCCTGACCCACAAGAAAAGGCACTCGGTGGCCCCTACAGCACAATAAAAGGCACTCGGGGGCTGCTACAATGTGAAACAAGGCACTCGGAGGGCCCAGCACCACCAAAAAAGGCACTCGGAGGCCCCTGCACTGGGAAAAGAGCCACTTGCAGGCCCCCACATTGCAAAAAAAGGCACTTGGAGGCCCCCACATTGCAAAAAAAGGCACTTGGAGGCCCCCACATTGCAAAAAAAGGCACTTGGAGGCCCCCACATTGCAAAAAAAGGCACTTGGAGGCTACTACACTGCAAAAAAATGCACCCTGAGGCCCCTGCACCGCGAAAAAAGGCACTCGGTGGCCCCTGCACCGCGAAAAAAGGCACTTGGAGGCCTCTACAACACCTTCCACTGCCCTATCAGACACAGAGGCTCATGTGACCTCACAAGGAAAGGAAGCCGCCAGGGGCCTGCCACTGGCCTGTCAGGCACTGGTACTTCTGTGAGCTCACAAGCAGAGTCAGCAGCCATGGGCATCCCACTGCCTGATGAGGCACTGAGACAAAGGTGACCTCAAAATGCAGCCAGCACGCAGAGGCCTGCCACTGGCCTATCAGGCAATAGGACTGCCGTGACCTCAAAAGGACAGCCAGCAGCCAATGGCCTCGCACTGGCCTATCAGGCAATAGGACTGCTGTGACCTCATGAGCACAGCCAGCAGGTATGGACCTCCTACTGGCTATCAGGCACTCAGACTGCTGTGACCTCACAAGCACAGCAAACAGCCAGGGGCCTGCCACTGCCCTATAGGGCACAGAGGCTGCTGTGACCTCACAAGCACAGCCAGCAGTGAAGGGCCTGCCACTGGCCTATAGGGAACGGAGGCTGATGTTACCTCACAAACACAGCCAGCAGCCATTGGCCTTCCACTGCCCAATGAGGCGCTGACACTGCTCTGACCTCACAAGCACAGCACACTGTCACGGGCCTGCCACTGCCATAAATGGCACGGAGGCTGCTGTGACCTCACAAGCACAGCCAGCAGCCAGGGGCCTGACACTGGCCTGTGAAGCACTGAGGCTGCTGTGACCTCACAAGCACAGCCAGCAGCCAGGGGCCTGCCACTGCCCGATAAGACACTGAGGCTGCTGTGACGTAACAAGCAAAGCCAGCAGCTGTGGGTCTGCCACTGGCCTACCAGGCTGTAGGAGTGTTGTGACCTGACAAGCACAGCCAGCAGCCAGGGGCCTGCCACTGGCCTGTGAAGCACTGAGGCTGCTATGACCTCACGAGCCCAGCCAGCAGCTATGGGCCTACCACTGCCCTATAGGGCAGGGAGGCTGCTGTGACCTGACAAGCACAGCGAGGAGCCAGAGGCCTGCCATTGCCCTATAAGGTACAGAGACAAATGTGACCTCAAAAGGCAGCCAGCAGACGGGGCCTTCCACGGGCCTATCAGGAAATAGGACTGCTGTGTCCTCACAAGCACAGCCAGCAGCTATGGGCCTGCCACTGCCCTATAGGGCAGGGAGGCTTCTCTGACCTCACAAGCACAGCGAGCAGCCAGGGGCCTCCCACTGCCCTATAAGGTACAGAGACAAATGTGACCTCAAAAGGCAGCCAGCAGACAGGGGCCTGCCATGGGTCTATCAGGAAATAGGACTGCTATGACCTTACAAGCACAGCCAGCAGCTACGGGCCTCCCACAGGCCTGTGAGGCACAGAGGCTGCTGTGACCTAACAAGCACAGCCAGCAGCCATTGGCCTCCCACTGGCCTATGAGGCACTGAGGCTGCTGTGACCTCACAAGCACAGCCAGCAGCCATTGGCCTGCCACTGGCCTATGAGGCACTGAGGCTGCTGTGACGTCACAAGCAAAGCCAGCAGCTGTGGGTCTGCCACTGGCCTATCAGGCTGTAGGAGTGTTGTGACCTGACAAGCACAGCCAGCAGCCATTGGGACTGCCACCACCCTCAAGGGCAGGGAGGCTTCTCTGACCTCACAAGCACAGCCAGCAGCCAGGGGCCTGCCACTGACCTATCAGGCAATAGGACTGCTCTGACCTCACAAGCACAGCCAGCAGCTATGGGCCTGCCACTGCCCTATGAGGTACAGAGACAAATGTGACCTCAAAACGCGGCCAGCAGCCAGGGGCCTGCCACTGCCCTGTAAGACACTGAGGCTTCTCTGACCTGACAAGCACAGCCAGCAGCTGTGGGTCTGCCACTGGCCTATGAGGCACGGAGGCTGCTGTGACCTCACAAGCACAGCCAGCAGCCATTGGCCTCCCACTGGCCTATCAGGTCCTGACGCTGCTGTGACCTCACAAGCACAGCCAAGCAGACAGGGGCCTGCCACTGGCCTATCAGGCACTGAGGCTGCTGTGACCTCACAAGCACAGCCAGCAGTGAAGGGCCTGCCATGGCGCGTCAAGCACGGAGAAAGAAGGGAACACCCAAGCAGACCAGCAGCCATGGGCGTGGCAGTGCATGCCATGCATGCCATGCATGCAATGGCATGCAGGTCAAAGTGACATCATAAGACACAACCAGCAACCATGGGCCTGCCACTGCCCTTTTTGGCATGGAGACACAAGTATCCTCACAAGCCCAGTCAGGAGGCATGGCCCTGCCACTGCCCTATCAAGCACAGAGGCAGAAGCAACCTCACAAGCAGAGCAAGGACTGATGGGCCTGACTGGCCTACCAGGCCGTGAGGCAGAAGTGACATGACTATCTCATCCAGCAGTGGTGGACCTGACAATATCATTTCAGGCAGAGGGTAAAGTGATATCACAGAACACTGAAGGACCATAACAGAAAAAAAGGCACTTGGAGGCATGAGCACTGGGAAAAAAGGGCACTAGGAGGCGATGCACTGCAAAAATATGCACATGGAGGACACTATACTGGAAAAAAGGGCACTTTGGGAGCCTGCATCACAAAAATAGGCACTTGGAGGCCGCTAGGCCGGAGAAAAAGGCACTTAGATGCCCCTTCACTGCAAAAAAAAGGCACTCAGACAGCAGTGCACCTCAAACAAAGGCACTCGGTGGCCCCTGAACCACAAGGAAAGGCACTCGGTGGCTCCTACAGCACAAAAAAAGGCACTCGGGGGCTGCTGCAATGCGAAAAAAGGCACTCAGAGGCCCCTGAACCACAAGAAAAGGCACTTGGTGGACCCTACAGCACAATAAAAGGCACTTGGGGGCTGCTACAATGTGAAACAGTGCACCGGAGGGCCCAGCACCACCAAAAAAGGCACTCGGAGGCTCCTGCACTGGAAATAAAGGCACTTGGAGGCCCCTGCACCACAAAAAAAGTCACTTGGAGGCCCCTACATTGCAAAAAAAGGCACTTGGAGGCTACTATACTGCAAAAAAATGCACCCTGAGGCCCCTGCACTGCAAAAAAAGGCACTTGGAGGCCCCTACACTGCAAAAAAAAAGCACTTGGAGGCCCCTACACCACAAAAAAAGGCACTCGGCTGCCCCTACACTGGAAAAAAAGGCAGTCGGAGGCCCCTACACCACAAAAAAAGGCACTTGGAGGCTGCTACAATGCAAAAAAAGGCACTCGGAGTCCCCTGCACCAGAAACAAAGGCACTTGGAGGGCCCTGCACCACAAAAGAAGGCACTCGGAGGCCCCTGACCCACAAGAAAAGGCACTCGGTGGCCCCTACAGCACAATAAAAGGCACTCGGGGGCTGCTACAATGTGAAACAAGGCACTCGGAGGGCCCAGCACCACCAAAAAAGGCACTCGGAGGCCCCTGCACTGGGAAAAGAGCCACTTGCAGGCCTGTACACTGGAAATAAAGGCACTTGGAGGCCCCCACATTGCAAAAAAAGGCACTTGGAGGCCCCCACATTGCAAAAAAAGGCACTTGGAGGCCCCCACATTGCAAAAAAAGGCACTTGGAGGCTACTACACTGCAAAAAAATGCACCCTGAGGCCCCTGCACCGCGAAAAAAGGCACTCGGTGGCCCCTGCACCGCGAAAAAAGGCACTTGGAGGCCTCTACAACACCTTCCACTGCCCTATCAGACACAGAGGCTCATGTGACCTCACAAGGAAAGGAAGCCGCCAGGGGCCTGCCAGTGGCCTGTCAGGCACTGGTACTTCTGTGAGCTCACAAGCAGAGTCAGCAGCCATGGGCATCCCACTGCCTGATGAGGCACTGAGACAAAGGTGACCTCAAAATGCAGCCAGCACGCAGAGGCCTGCCACTGGCCTATCAGGCAATAGGACTGCCGTGACCTCAAAAGGACAGCCAGCAGCCAATGGCCTCGCACTGGCCTATCAGGCAATAGGACTGCTGTGACCTCATGAGCACAGCCAGCAGGTATGGACCTCCTACTGGCTATCAGGCACTCAGACTGCTGTGACCTCACAAGCACAGCAAACAGCCAGGGGCCTGCCACTGCCCTATAGGGCACAGAGGCTGCTGTGACCTCACAAGCACAGCCAGCAGTGAAGGGCCTGCCACTGGCCTATAGGGAACGGAGGCTGATGTTACCTCACAAACACAGCCAGCAGCCATTGGCCTTCCACTGCCCAATGAGGCGCTGACACTGCTCTGACCTCACAAGCACAGCACACTGTCACGGGCCTGCCACTGCCATAAATGGCACGGAGGCTGCTGTGACCTCACAAGCACAGCCAGCAGCCAGGGGCCTGACACTGGCCTGTGAAGCACTGAGGCTGCTGTGACCTCACAAGCACAGCCAGCAGCCAGGGGCCTGCCACTGCCCGATAAGACACTGAGGCTGCTGTGACGTAACAAGCAAAGCCAGCAGCTGTGGGTCTGCCACTGGCCTACCAGGCTGTAGGAGTGTTGTGACCTGACAAGCACAGCCAGCAGCCAGGGGCCTGCCACTGGCCTGTGAAGCACTGAGGCTGCTATGACCTCACGAGCCCAGCCAGCAGCTATGGGCCTACCACTGCCCTATAGGGCAGGGAGGCTGCTGTGACCTGACAAGCACAGCGAGGAGCCAGAGGCCTGCCATTGCCCTATAAGGTACAGAGACAAATGTGACCTCAAAAGGCAGCCAGCAGACGGGGCCTTCCACGGGCCTATCAGGAAATAGGACTGCTGTGTCCTCACAAGCACAGCCAGCAGCTATGGGCCTGCCACTGCCCTATAGGGCAGGGAGGCTTCTCTGACCTCACAAGCACAGCGAGCAGCCAGGGGCCTCCCACTGCCCTATAAGGTACAGAGACAAATGTGACCTCAAAAGGCAGCCAGCAGACAGGGGCCTGCCATGGGTCTATCAGGAAATAGGACTGCTATGACCTTACAAGCACAGCCAGCAGCTACGGGCCTCCCACAGGCCTGTGAGGCACAGAGGCTGCTGTGACCTAACAAGCACAGCCAGCAGCCATTGGCCTCCCACTGGCCTATGAGGCACTGAGGCTGCTGTGACCTCACAAGCACAGCCAGCAGCCATTGGCCTGCCACTGGCCTATGAGGCACTGAGGCTGCTGTGACGTCACAAGCAAAGCCAGCAGCTGTGGGTCTGCCACTGGCCTATCAGGCTGTAGGAGTGTTGTGACCTGACAAGCACAGCCAGCAGCCATTGGGACTGCCACCACCCTCAAGGGCAGGGAGGCTTCTCTGACCTCACAAGCACAGCCAGCAGCCAGGGGCCTGCCACTGACCTATCAGGCAATAGGACTGCTCTGACCTCACAAGCACAGCCAGCAGCTATGGGCCTGCCACTGCCCTATGAGGTACAGAGACAAATGTGACCTCAAAACGCGGCCAGCAGCCAGGGGCCTGCCACTGCCCTGTAAGACACTGAGGCTTCTCTGACCTGACAAGCACAGCCAGCAGCTGTGGGTCTGCCACTGGCCTATGAGGCACGGAGGCTGCTGTGACCTCACAAGCACAGCCAGCAGCCATTGGCCTCCCACTGGCCTATCAGGTCCTGACGCTGCTGTGACCTCACAAGCACAGCCAAGCAGACAGGGGCCTGCCACTGGCCTATCAGGCACTGAGGCTGCTGTGACCTCACAAGCACAGCCAGCAGTGAAGGGCCTGCCATGGCGCGTCAAGCACGGAGAAAGAAGGGAACACCCAAGCAGACCAGCAGCCATGGGCGTGGCAGTGCATGCCATGCATGCCATGCATGCAATGGCATGCAGGTCAAAGTGACATCATAAGACACAACCAGCAACCATGGGCCTGCCACTGCCCTTTTTGGCATGGAGACACAAGTATCCTCACAAGCCCAGTCAGGAGGCATGGCCCTGCCACTGCCCTATCAAGCACAGAGGCAGAAGCAACCTCACAAGCAGAGCAAGGACTGATGGGCCTGACTGGCCTACCAGGCCGTGAGGCAGAAGTGACATGACTATCTCATCCAGCAGTGGTGGACCTGACAATATCATTTCAGGCAGAGGGTAAAGTGATATCACAGAACACTGAAGGACCATAACAGAAAAAAAGGCACTTGGAGGCATGAGCACTGGGAAAAAAGGGCACTAGGAGGCGATGCACTGCAAAAATATGCACATGGAGGACACTATACTGGAAAAAAGGGCACTTTGGGAGCCTGCATCACAAAAATAGGCACTTGGAGGCCGCTAGGCCGGAGAAAAAGGCACTTAGATGCCCCTTCACTGCAAAAAAAAGGCACTCAGACAGCAGTGCACCTCAAACAAAGGCACTCGGTGGCCCCTGAACCACAAGGAAAGGCACTCGGTGGCTCCTACAGCACAAAAAAAGGCACTCGGGGGCTGCTGCAATGCGAAAAAAGGCACTCAGAGGCCCCTGAACCACAAGAAAAGGCACTTGGTGGACCCTACAGCACAATAAAAGGCACTTGGGGGCTGCTACAATGTGAAACAGTGCACCGGAGGGCCCAGCACCACCAAAAAAGGCACTCGGAGGCTCCTGCACTGGAAATAAAGGCACTTGGAGGCCCCTGCACCACAAAAAAAGTCACTCGGAAGCCCCTACATTGCAAAAAAAGGCACTTGGAGGCTACTACACTGCAAAAAAATGCACCCTGAGGCCCCTGCACCGCAAAAAAAGGCACTTGGAGGCCCCTGCACCACAAAAAAAAGGCACATGGAGGCCCCTACACCACAAAAAAAGGCACTCGGCTGCCCCTACAGTGGAAAAAAAGGCACTCGGAGGCCCCTACACCACAAAAAAAGGCACTTCGGGGCTGCTACACTGGAAAAAAGGCACTCGGAGGCCCCTTCACCAGAAACAAAGGCACTTGGAGGGCCCTGCACCACAAAAGAAGGCACTCGCAGGCCCCTACACCACAAGAAAAGGCACTCGGAGGCCGCTGCATCACAAAAAAAGGCACTTGGAGGCTAATACACTGCAAAAAAGGCACTCGGAGGACCATGCACGGCAAAAAAAGGCACTCGGTGGCCCCGACACCACAAAAAAAGGTACTCGGGGGCTGCTACAATGCGAAAACAGGCACTCCGATGCCCCTACACCAGAAAGAAAGGCACTCAGAGGGCCCTGCAGCACAAAAAAAGGCACTCAGCTGCCCTTACACTGGAAAAACAGGCACTCGGAGGCCTCTACACCCCAGAAAAAGGCACTCAGTGGCCCCTACACTGCAAAAAAAGGCACTCGGGGGCTACTACAATGTGAAACAAGGCACTCGGAGGGCCCTGCACCACCAAAAGAAGCACTCAGAGGCTCCTGCACTGGAAAAAGAGGCACTTGCAGGCCTGTACACCGGAAAAAAAGGCACTTGGAGGCCGCTACACCACAGAGAAAGGCACTCGGAGGCACCGGCAACGGAAAAAAATGCACTCGGAGGCCCCTACACCACAAAAAAAGGCACTTGGAGGCCCCTACACTGGAAAAAAAGGCACTCGGAGGCCCCTACACCACAAAAAAAGGCACTTGGGGGCTGCTACAATGCAAAAAAAGGCACTCGGAGGCCCCTGAACAACAAGAAAAGGCTCTCGGGGCCACTACACCGCAAAAAAAAGGTACATGGAGGACCACACACCCAAAAATAACAGCACTCGGTGGCCCCTGAACCACAAGGAAAGGCACTCGGTGGCTCCTACAGCACAAAAAAAGGCACTCGGGGGCTGCTGCAATGTGAAAAAAGGCACTCAGAGGCCCCTGAACCACAAGAAAAGGCACTCGGTGGCCTCTGAACCACAAGAAAAGGCACTTGGTGGACCCTACAGCACAATAAAAGGCACTTGGGGGCTGCTACAATGTGAAACAGTGCACCGGAGGGCCCAGCACCACCAAAAAAGGCACTCGGAGGCTCCTGCACTGGAAATAAAGGCACTTGGAGGCTCCTGCACCACAAAAAAAGTCACTTGGAGGCCCCTACATTGCAAAAAAAGGCACTTGGAGGCTACTACACTGCAAAAAAATGCACCCTGAGGCCCCTGCACTGCAAAAAAAAGGCACATGGAGGCCCCTACACCACAAAAAAAGGCACTCGGCTGCCCCTACAGTGGAAAAAAAGGCACTCGGAGGCCCCTACACCACAAAAAAAGGCACTTCGGGGCTGCTACACTGGAAAAAAGGCACTCGGAGGCCCCTTCACCAGAAACAAAGGCACTTGGAGGGCCCTGCACCACAAAAGAAGGCACTCGCAGGCCCCTACACCACAAGAAAAGGCACTCGGAGGCCCCTACACCACAAGAAAAGGCACTCGGAGGCCGCTGCATCACAGAAAAAGGCACTTGGAGGCTAATACACTGCAAAAAAGGCACTCGGAGGACCATGCACGGCAAAAAAAGGCACTCGGTGGCCCCGACACCACAAAAAAAGGTACTCGGGGGCTGCTACAATGCGAAAACAGGCACTCCGATGCCCCTACACCAGAAAGAAAGGCACTTAGAGGGCCCTGCAGCACAAAAAAAGGCACTCAGCTGCCCTTACACTGGAAAAACAGGCACTCGGAGGCCTCTACACCCCAGAAAAAGGCACTCAGTGGCCCCTACGCTGCAAAAAAAGGCACTCGGGGGCTACTACAATGTGAAACAAGGCACTCGGAGGGCCCAGCACCACCACAAAAAGCACTCGGAGGCTCCTGCACCACAAAAGAAGGCACTCAGAGGCCCCTACACCACCAAGAAAGGCACTCGGTGGCCCCCACATTGCAAAAAAAGGCACTTGGAGGCTACTACACTGCAAAAAAATGCACCCTGAGGCCCATGCTCAGCAAAAAAAGGCACTCAGTAGCCCCTGCATTGCAAAAAAAGGCACTCAGAGGCCTCCACACCGCAAAAAAAGGCACTCGGAGGCCTCCACACCGCAAGAAAAGGCACTTGGAGGCCGCTACACTGCAAAAAAAAAATGCACCCAGAGGCCTCGACACCACAAAAGAAAGGCACTCGGAGGACCACACCACAAAAAAAGGCACTCGGCTGCCCCTACACCACAAGAAAAGGCACTCAGTGGCCCCTACAGCACAAAAAAAGGCACTTGGTGGATGCTACAATGCAAAAAAAGGCACTCAGAGGCCCCTGCACCACAAGAAAAGGCCCTCGGGGCCACTACACTACAAAAAAAAGGTACATGGAGGACCACACCCCCCAAAATAACAGCACTTGGAGGGCCCTGAACCACAAGAAAAGGCATTCAGTGGCCTATACAGCAAAATAAAAGGCACTCGGGGGCTGCTACAATGTGAAACAGTGCACCGGAGGGCCCAGCACCACCAAAAAAGGCACTCGGAGGCTCCTGCACTGGAAAAAGAGGCACTTGCAGGCCTGTACACTGGAAATAAAGGCACTTGGAGGCCCCTGCACCACAAAAAAAGGCACTCGGAAGCCCCTACATTGCAAAAAAAGGCACTTGGAGGCTACTATACTGCAAAAAAATGCACCCTGAGGCCCCTGCACTGCAAAAAAAGGCACTTGGAGGCCCCTACACTGCAAAAAAAAAGCACTTGGAGGCCCCTACACCACAAAAAAAGGCACTCGGCTGCCCCTACACTGGAAAAAAAGGCACTCGGAGGCCCCTACACCACAAAAAAAGGCACTTGGAGGCTGCTACAATGCAAAAAAAGGCACTCGGAGTCCCCTGCACCAGAAACAAAGGCACTTGGAGGGCCCTGCACCACAAAAGAAGGCACTCGGAGGCCCCTGACCCACAAGAAAAGGCACTCGGTGGCCCCTACAGCACAATAAAAGGCACTCGGGGGCTGCTACAATGTGAAACAAGGCACTCGGAGGGCCCAGCACCACCAAAAAAGGCACTCGGAGGCCCCTGCACTGGGAAAAGAGCCACTTGCAGGCCTGTACACTGGAAATAAAGGCACTTGGAGGCCCCCACATTGCAAAAAAAGGCACTTGGAGGCCCCCACATTGCAAAAAAAGGCACTTGGAGGCTACTACACTGCAAAAAAATGCACCCTGAGGCCCCTGCACCGCGAAAAAAGGCACTCGGTGGCCCCTGCACCGCGAAAAAAGGCACTTGGAGGCCTCTACAACACCTTCCACTGCCCTATCAGACACAGAGGCTCATGTGACCTCACAAGGAAAGGAAGCCGCCAGGGGCCTGCCAGTGGCCTGTGAGGCACTGGTACTTCTGTGAGCTCACAAGCAGAGTCAGCAGCCATGGGCATCCCACTGCCTGATGAGGCACTGAGACAAAGGTGACCTCAAAACGCAGCCAGCACGCAGAGGCCTGCCACTGGCCTATCAGGCAATAGGACTGCCGTGACCTCATGAGCACAGCCAGCAGGTATGGACCTCCTACTGGCTATCAGGCACTCAGACTGCTGTGACCTCACAAGCACAGCAAACAGCCAGGGGCCTGCCACTGCCCTATAGGGCACAGAGGCTGCTGTGACCTCACAAGCACAGCCAGCAGTGAAGGGCCTGCCACTGGCCTATAGGGAACGGAGGCTGATGTTACCTCACAAACACAGCCAGCAGCCATTGGCCTTCCACTGCCCAATGAGGCGCTGACACTGCTCTGACCTCACAAGCACAGCACACTGTCACGGGCCTGCCACTGCCATAAATGGCACGGAGGCTGCTGTGACCTCACAAGCACAGCCAGCAGCCAGGGGCCTGACACTGGCCTGTGAAGCACTGAGGCTGCTGTGACCTCACAAGCACAGCCAGCAGCCAGGGGCCTGCCACTGCCCGATAAGACACTGAGGCTGCTGTGACGTAACAAGCAAAGCCAGCAGCTGTGGGTCTGCCACTGGCCTACCAGGCTGTAGGAGTGTTGTGACCTGACAAGCACAGCCAGCAGCCAGGGGCCTGCCACTGGCCTGTGAAGCACTGAGGCTGCTATGACCTCACGAGCCCAGGCAGCAGCTATGGGCCTACCACTGCCCTATAGGGCAGGGAGGCTGCTGTGACCTGACAAGCACAGCGAGGAGCCAGAGGCCTGCCATTGCCCTATAAGGTACAGAGACAAATGTGACCTCAAAAGGCAGCCAGCAGACGGGGCCTTCCACGGGCCTATCAGGAAATAGGACTGCTGTGTCCTCACAAGCACAGCCAGCAGCTATGGGCCTGCCACTGCCCTACAGGGCAGGGAGGCTTCTCTGACCTCACAAGCACAGCGAGCAGCCAGGGGCCTGCCACTGCCCTATAAGGTACAGAGACAAATGTGACCTCAAAAGGCAGCCAGCAGACAGGGGCCTGCCATGGGTCTATCAGGAAATAGGACTGCTATGACCTTACAAGCACAGCCAGCAGCTACGGGCCTCCCACAGGCCTGTGAGGCACAGAGGCTGCTGTGACCTCACAAGCACAGCCAGCAGCCAAGGGCCTGCCACTAGCCTATACAGCACGGAGGCTGATTTGACCTCACAAGCCAAGCCAGCAGCTATGGGCCTGCCACTGCCCTATAGGGCACTGAAGCTTCTCTGACCTCACAAGCACAGCCAGCAGCCAGCAGCCAGGGCATCCCACTGGCCTATGCGGCACTGGTACTTCTGTGACCTCACAAGCACAGACAGCAGCTATGGGCCTTCCACTGCCCTATATGGCACGGAGGCTTATGTGACCTTACAAGTACAGTCAGCAGCCATTGGCCTGCCACTGGCCTGTGAAGCACTGAGGCTGCTGTGATCTCACAAGGACAGCCAGCAGCCGGGGGCCTGCCACTGAGCTATCAGGAAAGGGTCCTTCTGTGACCTCAAAAGTACAGCCAGCAGCCATGGGCATCCCACTGGAGTATGAGGCACTGAGACAAAGCTGACCTCAAAATGCAGCCAGCAGCCATGGGCCTGCAACTGGCCTATGAGACACTGAGGCTGCTGAGACATCACAAGTACAGCCAGCAGCCAAACAAGAATAAGGAGAAAAACAGCTTGCCTCAGAAAGACGATGAGACCCAATGAGGAGCAGGAGACCCCAGACCAAAAAATTGCTATTGGTCTAACTATCGCGTGAAGGGTGGGAACTGGAAGTCGAAAAGACTATAATTACCCAGGATTTGTTTATGTTAGGGTCCCTCTTCGGAGGCACCCAGCTCGAGCTGTAATTACTGCACGCGCGTGATTAAAATTATCTAATTTGTTTTGATTTGACTCTGAACTTTACTTGCGGGAACCTAGGGTCGAGCCCTGTTATGGTGGCCGACAAGCCTATTTTCCATAACAGTTTGGCACCCCAGATGGGACCCTAGGCGACCACTGTCGGGGCCTCTCATCTCCAAACAATCATCTGGCGCCATCGGGTGAGTTCACCTGGGATCTTTGGCAACGAGAGGCACCGAGAAGGTGAGTCTTAAACTCCCGCCTAAATTCTAAAATCTAGTCTGGTAACAGTGCACTGAAGGGGTACGCGGGCTGATCACCGTAAGGCGTACCAGGTGTGTGTGTGGGGGGGGTGTACGCGGGCTGGCCACTGTAAGGCATACCAGGGGGACAGGTAGGAGTCCCATCCCCAGGGTTAGAGTGGGTTTTAAGTCCCAGCTCGGTTCGGCCGGAGGAGGGGTGTGCAGCCTGATCAGCATAAGGCGCACTGCAAAACTATAAGACCGAAATCTAGAGTCACTGTGACTGGTGTGAGTGTAAACAGTACTGTGTGTTTGCGTGTGTGTGTGTGAGTGCGTGTAGCCTGGGAACCGATTGGGGCACCCGTCGACTGAGAAGCCGCCCGCTGCGAAGGGACAGCAGTCCTAGCAGTTAAAGACTCGGGTGGTGTGAGTGTGGTTCCCAGGGAGCGAGAGAAAGAGAGAAATAGTGCGTGTGATCACACCAGCTACAGCATCTGGTGTTACCGGTAAGGAAGTGCACTGCCTGATTTGCTTAAGACGCACTTTTCAGGAACTCAATATGGGAAATAATTTCGGCATAGAAAAGGGGACGCCCTTAGCCGAAATTTTGGTAAACTGGAGTAAGATTGATGGTACCAAAACTTTAGGGAGAAAAAGGTTAGTCCAACTATGTCAGGAGGATTGGCCGTTCCTGACTAAGGAAGGTAATCTGGCAGAGCGATGGCCGCCCCAGGGGACCTTCGGTTACCAGGAACTAACTTTCCTGCGTCATCATTTGGAGAACAGGTTCCCCAGACAAATGGATTACTGGTATCTATGGGACAACTGGGCATTTGCTAGATGAAAAGAGGCGCCTAGGAAAGAGAGAATCTTTCCTCAGAATGCTGTAAGTACCGCAGCTGCTGAAACACTTGTGGAAACTATTCCACCCTATGCGCTACCCTCTGCTTCAGCTTCCCTATACCCCCGCTTGCCTTCCGCCCCCGCCTTTCAAGCTCCTCTGGAAGGCCTTCCTGTGCCAGGAGTGCCCCCACCCGATCTGGAAGGGGTACCTCGGGTCGCCACTACACGAGTTTACCGACCCTGGAGACCCCAAGATTTAATTATATGGAGTCAACGGCTCCCCAGACTTAGGGATGATCCAGAAAGAGTGTTACAAATCATAAGGGGAATTATGCGGGCGTATGGCCCTACCTGGGGAGATGTACAAACACGCCTTGAATCTGTGTTCACTCCAGATGAAAGGTGCTCAATTTTGGATGCAAACCGCCGTTGGGCAGCAGAGGGGGGTGTCGGGACTGCTCAAACAGCCTGGCCAGCTGTGGACCCCGGATGGAATCATAATGTAGATGCAGATTACAGGCAGTTGCAATTAGCCAGAGAGGACTTAGAAGAAGCTATACCTTTGGCAGGACAAAAGACTGCAAATTGGTCTAAAGTGAGGGAGTGTCAGCAACAGGCAGAGGAACACCCCTCGGCTTACTTTGCTAGGCTAATTAAGCAAGTCAGAATGTATGGGGGAGGACTAGACCCAGAAGCTGAGGCTAACAGGCCGCTAATGATTTCCACATTTGTAGACCAAGCAGCCCCGGACATTAAAAAGTAGTTTTCCAAACATGTCCCTGACTGGCCAGGAAAGCGAATGGATGAAATATTACATTTAGCCACATTTGTGTATAACAGTCGAGAGGAGGAGAGGGCAAAAGAAAAGAGACAGCAAAAAAGAGAGGAAGTTAGTGTGTTAGCAGCTGTGTTAAGAGATGGATTTAGAGGACCCAGGGGGAGGGGACGTGAAAGAGCCAGGAGAGATAGATGGAGTCAAAGTGAATGTGCTGTACAGTCAGGAGTTAATGATGTTTGTTATAATTGTGGGGAACAAGGACACTGGCAGCGGGAGTGCCCAGTGAGGCCCCATGTAGTTAGGCACAGAGGAACCGGCATGAGACAATCAAACACTAAGGAGGAGACCAGGCGATTCCCAGTCAATCCACAATGAGAGGAAACAGGAGACTCAGAAAATACTGTGGAAATTGGAGTAAATTTATGGGATGTAGATTTGGATTTTGAGGGTCACGTAATGGCAAATACAGAAGGTTTAGAAGTTCCCTTTCTAGTGGATACTGGAGCCACCCTTTCCCTTTTAAATTTTGAGCCTAAAGGATGCAAATCATCAGATAAAATAGTGATGCAAGGAGTGATGGGAAAGGGCAAACGAAGTTATCTAAGCCCTTATTACTCACTATTGGGGGTAAAACAGTGTGGGGACGTTTTATAATTTCCACAGACGCACCTATATGCCTTTTGGGGAGGGATCTCCTGCAAGCCTTGGATACTCAGATCTGCTTACAGCCAGAAGGGACAAAGCTAATAATTATGGGTTCGTGTGTTCTGGCTAAGACACCAGAACCAGAGTCAACTAGTCTGCAAATTCCAACAGGTTTAGGATCAGTTTCTAAAAAATTATGGAGCTCTTCAGGAATGGATGTGGGACTACTGAAATCAGCCAGTCTAGTCTCGATAAAAACAAAGGGGGGATTGCCTCCTGCAGTTAAACAATATCCTATCCCGAAGGAAGCAGAGAAGAGTATCCAAAAACAAATTGATCATTATCTGAAAATGGATATCCTTAGAGTCTGTGAATCCCCATATAACACCCCAATTCTGCCAGCTAAAAAGAACAGGCAAGATGCTGATGGTGATCCAGAGTATCGCTTTGTACAAGACTTAAGGGCTATAAACCAACATGTAGTTGCTCCACATCCAGTAGTCCCCGACCCATCAACCATTTTACTACAGATACCCCATTGGGCAACTTATTTTACTGTGATTGACCTAACAGCAGCCTTTTTTAGTATACCAATAGCTGAAGATAGCCAAGATCTCTTTGCTTTCACTTGGAAGGGACAACAATTAACTTGGACAAGGCTGCCACAGGGATTTACTGGGTCTCCGACTATTTTTTCGTGTATACTTAAAAATGACCTCTCAGATATCGAACTTCCAGGACATTCTGTATTAATACAATATGTAGATGATTTGTTATTAGCAAGTAAAGATTATGAGACATGTTTGAAAGATACTGTTTCTCTATGTAACGCTCTTGCAGAAAAAGGGCATCGAGCATCTCTGTCTAAACTCCAGCTGTGTCAAAGAGAGGTAAAATATTTGGGTTTTATCTTAAGAGAAGGACACAGGTTAGTTGATCCAGAATGAGTAAAGACAATTCTTGATATGCCTCGTCCTGTAACAAAAAAACAGCTTAGGGGATTTTTAGGAGCTGTAGGATTCTGCCAACCATGGATTCCTGGGTTAGCAGAACTTACTAAGCCTCTGGTACAGGCAACAAAAAAGGAGGAGATAGAGCCTTTGGCCTGGGGCCCAAGGCCCCAGGGAAAGGGAGAAAGCTTTTACATCTGTGAAAAAAGCGTTGGTTTCAGCCCCTGCTCTCGGGTTACCAGATTATAGCAAACTATTTGAATTATTTGTCCATGAGCGACAGGGAGTAGCAAGTGGGGTACTCACCCAAAAACTAGGCCCTCACCGTAGACCAGTGGCCTGTTACTCCACGCAACTAGATGAGGTAGCTAAAGGCACTCCAGGATGCATCAGAGCAATAGCAGCTACTGCAGCTCTTATTGAAAAAAACATGACCTGTGGTTTTGGGTCATTCATTGACTGTGTATGTGCCACATGAAGTAGAACTGTTAATGAAGCAATATGCGACTCAAGCACTATCCCCACAGAGAGCTCACCGCTATGAACTGATAATACTGCATGCAGATAATGTGACTTTAAAAAGATGCAATATTTTGAATCCAGCAACGCTATTGCCTCAACCGGAGGACAGAGAGCCACATCATTCCTGTGAGCAGGTGGTGGTCAGCTCAAGCAAGCCCCGGGAGGACCTTAAAGAAGAACCTTTGGAGAACCCGGACTTAGTTCTGTTTACAGATGGGTCATCCTATTATTTGGACGGAAGACGTCACTCCAGCTATGCTGTCACTAACGTCTTTGAGGTGCTCGAGGCCAATCCTTTGTCTCCATCAGTAAGTGCTCAAGGAGCAGAATTAATAGCATTGCCCCAAGCAGCAAAATATAGGTAAGAGCTTGCGGGTAAATATCTATACCGACTCTAAATATGCATTTGGAGTGTGTCATGCAACAGGGATGTTACGGAAAGAACAAGGATTCTTTTCATCATCAGGAAAGAAATTAGCTAATGGAGAAGAAATATGTAATTTGCTGGAAGCAGTTCAACTGCCCAAAGAAATTGCGGTAATACACTGCCCAGCCCATACTAAAGACACTACAGAAATTAGCAGAGGAAATGCTCTAGCCAACGCTGCTGCGAGGGCTGCAGCTCGACAACCTCTGAGAGAATGTATGGGGGCAGTTCCAAGGATGGACCAGAGTGAGTGGCCAAACTTAATAGACCCCAAAACTATGTATGAAAAAGACTGCTCAGTGGAAGAGAAAAAACAATGGGAACAGTGGGAAGCAAAACAAAATGATGATGGAATATGGACAATTGGGGAAAAACCAATTCTACCAAAAAAATATTTAATTACTATAGCTAGGTGGTTTCACGATAAAGCTCATGGGGGAGCCGAGGCAATAGCTAAACAGCTACAGAAAGTATGGGCTGCTCCAGGAATTTATGCAGCTGCTGCAAGAATAACGAATAGCTGCCCGACCTGCCTGAAGTTTTCAAATAACAAGCCAAGCTCAGATTTGGGGGGGGGCGACCATGGGCTTTCTTCCCTTTCCAGAAGCTGCAAATAGATTATACAGATATGCCATCTGTCTATGGATACAAACACTTGTTAGTGATAGTAGATCAGTTATCAGGCTGGGTAGAAGCTTTCCCAACAAGAAAGGCTGACACAGGGGGAGTGGTAAAAGCCTTACTGAAGGAAATCATACCCAGGTATGGGGTCCCAGAAGCCATTGATTCAGACAGGGGTGCCCATTTTACAGCAAGCATAATCAATCAGTTATACAAATCGTTAGGAATAAAAAGAAACCTACATACTCCTTATCACCCACAATCTTCAGGACAAGTAGAAAGAATGAATAGAACATTAAAAGAGAAAACAGCAAGAATATGCACACATGCTAGCCTAAAATGGCCAGAGGCATTAAACTTAGCTCTATGGGATGTTTGAAATTCTCCACGGCAACCCATAGGACTAACACCAGCAGAAATTCTTTTTGGGAGACATTTAGCGATACCAGGGACTTATATCCCTGCTAAGACCAGCCTATTAGACGGAGATGAATGAGTGACACAATATGTACTAGCCTTACAAGAACAGTTTAAGGCCTTGCAAAATCAGGCTCAGTGGTTTCAGCCGGTGCCATCAGACATTCAGGCACATGATATACAGCCTGGAGATAAAGTGCTGAAAAAGGTATTCTCGCGAAAAACAAAACTAGAACCAAAATGGGAAGGACCCTATACTGTATTGTTAAGTTCTTACTACGCTGTTAAAATTCTAGGAAAAGAGAATTGGATTCACCACTCTCACGTGAAACGAGTGACAGTCCAAGAAGCAAACACAGCAGAGCTTGCAGCAGAACAATGAAGACAACCACGTAAAGCTCGATGGGATACACGACTTCCCCAGGGTAATCTGTTGGGACTCGCCTCACTAACACAAATCTCTTTGCCTTTACTGCACCCTGCAGGATGGCAGGCAGAAGTGCCGTGCTCATGTTGCTGTTTCAAACCCTGGCAATGCTACTTTCCCTAAGCTGTGGTCAAAGAACCTTAGAGTGGCCATGGTCCCAGGCCCGTGTTAAGTATACCGGAAGTATGGGATTAAATTCTGATAAAAACTTAAACCTCTCAACCCTGGTCATGCATGGAACTGAAGTATACTCAGAAAATGAATGGAGCTGGGATAATACTAACCAAGTTCCCCAACTCCTGGGAGGGACAGGAAAGGAAATAAAGAGGGTGTCGAGTGATCAGCGGGTCCACCCATGAGAAGGCAACTCAAATCTCTCTCACTAAAATCAAATCAAATGAAAAAGAAAGGAAAATTTGTGCCAGTGAAAACCTGGATTGTTGGTACAAATTTACCTTAGAACAACCTGTTTTTATAGTTTGCCTGTGGTCTCACCACAATGTGGGACTATCATTTAAATTTAACTGATTTAAATTTAACCACTGAGGCTGCTGTGACCTCACAAGCACAGCGAGTAGCCAGGGACCTCCCACTGCCCTATAAGGTACAGAGACAAATGTGACCTCAAAAGGCAGCCAGCAGACAGGGGCCTGCCATGGGCCTATCAGGAAATAGGACTGCTATGACCTTACAAGCACAGCCAGCAGCTACGGGCCTCCCACAGGCCTGTGAGGCACTGAGGCTCCTGTGACCTCACAAGCACAGCCAGCAGCCAAGGGCCTGCCACTAGCCTATACAGCATGGAGGCTGATTTGACCTCACAAGCTGAGCCAGCAGCTATGGGCCTGCCACTGCCCTATAGGGCACTGAGTCTTCTCTGACCTCACAAGAACAGCCAGCAGCCAGGGCATCCCACTGGCCTATGCGGCACTGAGGCTGCTGTGACCTCACAAAAACAGCCAGCACCCAGGGGCCTGCCCCTGGCCTATCATGCAATGGGACTGCTGTGACCTCACAAGCACAGCCAGCAGCCAGGGTCCTGCCACTGGCCTATAGGGAACGGAGGCTTCTCTGACCTAACAAGCACAGCCAGCACCCAGAGGCCTGCCACTGGCCTATGCGGCACTGGTACTTCTGTGACCTCACAAGCACAGACAGCAGCTATGGGCCTTCCACTGCCCTATATGGCACGGAGGCTTATGTGACCTTACAAGTACAGTCAGCAGCCATTGGCCTGCCACTGGCCTGTGAAGCACTGAGGCTGCTGTGATCTCACAAGTACAGCCAGCAGCCGGGGGCCTGCCACTGAGCTATCAGGAAAGGGTCCTTCTGTGACCTCAAAAGTACAGCCAGCAGCCATGGGCATCCCACTGGAGTATGAGGCACTGAGACAAAGCTGACCTCAAAATACAGCCAGCAGCCATGGGCCTGCAACTGGCCTATGAGACACTGAGGCTGCTGAGACATCACAAGTACAGCCAGCAGCCAAACAAGAATAAGGAGAAAAACAGCTTGCCTCAGAAAGATGATGAGACCCAATGAGGAGCAGGAGACCCCAGACCAAAAAATTGCTATTGGTCTAACTATCGCGTGAAGGGTGGGAACTGGAAGTCGAAAAGACTATAATTACCCAGGATTTGTTTATGTTAGGGTCCCTCTTCGGAGGCACCCAGCTCGAGCTGTAATTACTGCACGCGCGTGATTAAAATTATCATGGATAAAAATCATGCATGGAACTGAAGTATACTCAGAAAATGAATGGAGCTGGGATAATACTAACCAAGTTCCCCAACTCCTGGGAGGGACAGGAAAGGAAATAAAGAGGGTGTCGAGTGATCAGCGGGTCCACCCATGAGAAGGCGACTCAAATCTCTCTCACTAAAATCAAATCAAATGAAAAAGAAAGGAAAATTTGTGCCAGTGAAAACCTGGATTGCTGGTACAATTTTACCTTAGAACAGCCTGTTTTAATAGTTTGTCTGTGGGACTATCATTTAAATTTAAAATAGACATTATTGAGCCCAGTACAGCAATACCTACCCTGACTACAATTATTTTCACCAATATAAATAACTCTGTTACCATGAAGAGTAAGAAAACCTTATCCCCACAAATCTTTGAAATTGGACCGTATGTGATTAGAAATACAGGCCAACAACGAGTGTTATTTAATCCATCATGGTCTCTCAATCGAGTAGAGCTGTTAATGCAAATTATATCTCTACAATCAAACCGACCTGTTCACCATTCTTAGGTACGTCCTATGTGGGATGGACGGCGTGGTTACATAGGCAAACCCTCACCTCTCCAAAACGAACAAGGAGAGATGTGACCGGTATCATAGGAACAGGATTGGGAGTCCTAAACAGTATAGATGCTGAAGTACTCGTAAATAAACTGAGCACAACAACAAGTGACTTATGCAGATTAAAACATCCATTGAGGGCTTCTTTATTAGCATTAGGAACTAACCAATGGCTTTCATCTGAGATATTACCTCAATGGGAAAAAATGAATGAAAAAGATCACCACTTGATAGTGGATGCACTTGGGGAAACCCAAATTAATATTTCCCTGGCCCTCAGTTGCATCCAAGCTCAACTGTGGATGCAATCTATGGTAGCAACGATTATAAGGGAAGGGGAAGAGGGCACTTTACCCACTGAAATTCGAAAGGTAATTTGGGATAATGCGACCGAATTTGAAAAGGAATTCCAATCCTGGTGGTATCTGGTCAATTTTACTTATGATCCTATCAACACTAAGGCCACAGCCTTTGTTTCAACAATACGTAATGCTTCAACATATACAATATATCCAATCATTGCGTTAGGATTAAATCACAATGGAGCTATACTCTATCCATTGGAACATAGAGTATGGGCCCAACGAAATGGAAATAAATGGCAAACTGTGGACGTTAGCGCATGTATTGTACAGGAACAGCAAGGGTTTATTTGTGAAAGTAATACTATCAAAGCCCAAGACATTTGTCTTGACGCTGAGCAAAATGTTTGTCATTTTGAAATACACCCTGATGAAACACCTGAAACTATACTTGTATATATTGGGAGAGGATGCGTATGTATGAGAACCTTTTGTAGTCTTGTAGTTATAGATGGCATTGTAGTAGATATAAGTAATCATTGAAATATTTGTATTTGTAGCTTTACCAAAATCATGGGATGTGATTTTAATTATTCAGCTCCTATCACGTCTTATCAATTGTTACAATCTAATTATACATTAATTCAAAATTTACTACCTACCCCCATTGGGATGAATCTCACCCTGGTAAGGAAACTACTACAACATGATGATTTGCATCGACTGCTAGAGCGCATCCAGAACAGTGGACAGAAAACTCTAATCACTGTTCCCCATGATGCAAAAGAGATACATCATATCTTGGAAAGGGTAAAAAGGGACGGAGAACATCATGGCTGGGAAACTCTTGTAGGGTGGTCACCAACTGCAACAGGGATTTATAATCATGTATTGCACCCGGTAGTAGTTGTATTCAGTTTAACTGTGTTATGCCTATTGCTTACGATCATATTATACATAAGATTAGGGAAAGTGATAGTACGCCTCGAAAGGCTTCGAGAACTCTGTTTAAAATATTAGCAGGGATGCTTCATAAAAACAAAGGGGGGAAACTGTTAAAGAATAGTGAATTGAAACTGTCTAGAAATGGCTGCTTAGCACAACTTACATAAAACTTGCTTAGCATGAGTGGCTAGATTTGCTGAAGCCTTAGGCCGAGCGTGGGAAAAGTAACGAATCTTTACTTATTTTAATAAAAAATAGTGCCTCAGAGCTCGTTCAGGCTGGGAAGATAAGGGCGCCACACGCAGTCGGCGCACCTGTGTCACCGACTCCGAGAGGGAAGACGCCAAAACAACTGGGAAGATAAGACCTTGGGAGGCAACCGCCAGACCCAACAAAAACAGAGGTACAACCATCATCAGAGACTGCAAAAAAACAAGAATAAGGAGAAAAACAGCTTGCCTCAGAAAGACGATGAGACCCAATGAGGAGCAGGAGACCCCCAGACCAAAAAATTACTATTGGTCTAACTATCGCGTGAGGGGTGGGAAGTGGAAGTCGAAAAGACTATAATTACCCAGGATTTGTTTATGTTAGGGTCCCTCTTTAGAGGCACCCAGCTCGAGCTGTAATT
Organism: Dromaius novaehollandiae; assembly: GCF_036370855.1. Lineage (NCBI taxonomy): Eukaryota > Metazoa > Chordata > Aves > Casuariiformes > Dromaiidae > Dromaius > Dromaius novaehollandiae. Next base: position 183,830 of record NW_026991467.1, on the reverse strand, counting down.
ACGGCACGCGTGCGATTAAAATTTAGTTTGTTTTGATTTGGCTCTGAACTTTACTTGGGGGAACCTAGGGTCGAACTCTGTTATGGTGGCCGACAAGTTTAATTTCCATAACAGGCCGATGAGGCTGCAAAAAGGGCAGCATTATCTGTGTCAGTGGCAGCATTAGTTCCAGAGAGAATGTTAAAAATGGAAATTCCAGTATACACTGAAAAAGAAAATAAATTAGCAGAAATACTGAAATGCATAAAAACTCCTGAAGGATGGTGGGTGACATCTACTGGACAGTGTGTGGTAACTTTGCTGATAATGAAGAAGCTGATGAAGCAAATACATGATAGTACCCACATGGGAGCTGAGGCATTGGTTGAAACAGTTAAAAGATTTGCTGTAGGAGTTAGTATGTTAATAATTGCAAAGGGTATTACACAAAAATGTGAAATCTGTCTTAGAAATAATCCCAAGATTCAGAAGAAGCCCCCCAGGGGAAGTAAAAAGGGGCTTCATGCCTGGGGATTACTGGCAAATTGATTTTTCTGAATTACCAAGATGTAATGGATATAAATATTTGTTGGTAATTGTTGACACCTTTTCAGGATGGCCTGAGGCTTTCCCGTGTCGTACCACTAAAGCAAGGGAGGTAGTGAAAATGTTATTAAAAGAAATCTACCAAGATTTAGGGTACCAGAAGGGTTTTCTTCAGATAGGGGACCTCATTTTATAGCAGAAATAGTACAGCAAATCTCAAAAATACTACAAATTAAATGGGACTTACATACCCCCTGGAGGCCACAATCCAGTGGAAAAGTGGAAAGAGTGAATCAAACAATTAAGAGACGAGACAGGTAGGAAAATTGTGTCAGGAGACTCAGATGAAATGGACTGATGTTTTACCTCTGGCATTATTAAGAACCAGAATAACCCCAAGGGTTAGGGAGAAAGTTAGTCCATTTGAGATTCTGTATGGTAAACCTTACACTGTAAATTTAACTGGAAATGAAATTCAAATGCACGTTAAGGGTGATCAAATTTTAAGTGATTATCTCTTGTCTATTGCAAAGGTTCTTCTCTCCATAGGTACATCCAGTTATACTTTTAGGTTACACCCGAGTGAAAGCAGTACCTCGAGAGATGTGGAAAGCTGAACAAGTTCAACCTCTAAAGTTAAAAATATATAAAGATATATGAGTTGTATTAGAAGCGAATCGGTTTTAAATTTAGATTGTATTCAGGGAAAAAAAAATGCCTTAATCTGTTTGTTAGGAATAGGGTTAATATTGTTGTTACGGTATCTGTGTAAAAATGATGTTCTCCTTAACAACCAGGGGAGAAATGTGGTGGTTAGTTTTTCTAGGTTACCTGAGCCAAACAATTAAAGGGAATCAGGAAGGATTTTGGAGTCACAATCTCCATTTGGAAGTAATTACGAAATCTATGAAGATAGTTAACCAGAGGGATTGCTGGGTGTGTACCCACTTCCCTGAACATTCCAACAAGGGCTTCCCGCTAATTGGAGTGCCTATGAAACAACCAAACAGGAATGGGAAGTCCAGAGTGTAACAGGAGATTATTATCAATGTATCCAAAGATGTAATAATAATAAATGGTGGGAGAAAACTATACTTTATGGAAAGCAATCGATCAACTGTACTGGAGCCATTAAGGTAGGAGGTTATAAAGATTGCTCTCGGATAGCTGAATAAGTTTATAAGTGGCCAAGTAAGGAACTAAATGGGTGGCGTGTTCCAAAAGGTAGTGGATGGTATTGGTTGTGTGGAAACAAGGCACGAAAAGTGCTACCTCCTAATTGGTCAGGGACATGTACTTTAGGGGCAATAATCCCTAATGTTACTCTAAGAAAAGAATTGAGTAATAAATACCAAAAATCCTGGCTAAGAACATTCATAAGGAGACAAAAGAGGGTCAATAATCCTTTAATAGATCGACCTACTAGGTTGCAGTCATTCGTAAGGTGGCTGTTTCCACAACTGGGAGTGAGTGAACTTGAAAAAGCAATAGTAAATATTTCAGCAGTTATTGAAAAAAAAAGGGGAAAAATAGGAAAAAAATTGTGCTGTAGGGGCCTCCGAGTGCCTTTTTTTCAGTGTAGGGGCAGCCAAGTGCCTTTCTTTTGTGGTGTGGTCCTCCGAGTGCCTTTTTCTGTGGTGTGGAGGCCTCTGAGTGCTTTTTTTTTTTTCCCGGTGCACTGGCCTCCAAGTGCCCTGTTTTTCAGTACACTGGCCTCCGAGTGCCTTTTTTTGCGGTGAAGGGCCCTCCGAGTGCCTTTCTTCGTGTTGCAGCATCCTCCGAGTGCCTTTCTTTTCGCATTGTAGCAGCCCCTGAGTGCCTTTTTTCGTGGTGTAGGGGCCACCAAGTGCCTTTTTTTGCAATGTAGGGGCTTCCGAGTGCCTTTCTTGGTGGTGCCGGGCCCTCCGAGTGCCTTGTTTCACATTGCAGCAGCCCCCAAGTGCATTTGTTTGTGCTGTCGGGGCCACCCTGTACCTTTTTTTGTGGTGTCGTCCTCCAAGTGCCTTTTTTTTGTGGTGTAGTGGCCTCCGAGTGCCTTTTTTTGCAGTTCAGGGGGCTGTGATTGACTTTTTTGGCAGTGCAGGGGCCACCGAATGCCTTTTCTTGCGGTGCACTGGCCTCCGAGTACCTTTTTTTCCAGTGTAGGGGCCTCCGAGTACCTTTCTTTGTATTGTAGCTGCCTCCGAGTGCCTTTTTTTTGTGGTGTAGGGGCCTCCGAGTGCATTTTTTTCCGTTGCAGGTGCCTCCGAGTGCCTTTCTCTGCGATGTAGCGGCCTCCAAGTGCCTGTTTTTGTGGTGCACTGGCCTCTGAATGCCTTTCTTTCCAGTGTAGGGGCCACCGAGTGCCTTTTTTTGCATTCTAGCAGCCCCTGAGTGCCTTTTTCTGTGTTGTACGGGCCTCCAAGTACCTTTTTTTTTTCCAGTGTAGGGGCAGCCGAGTGCCTTTTATTGTGGTGTAGAGGCCACCGAGTGCCTTTTTTTGCTGTGCATGTGCCTCAGGGTGCCTTTTTTTGCTGTGCATGGGCCTCAGGGTGCCTTTTTTTGCTGTGCATGGGCCTCAGGGTGCCTTTTTTTGCAGTGTAGTAGTCTCCAAGTGCCTTTTTTTGCAATGTAGGGGCCTCCGAGTGCCTTCTTTTGTGCTGCAGGAGCCTCCGAGTGAGTTTTCTGGTGGTGCATGGCCCTCCGAGTGCCTTGTTTCACATTGTAGCAGCCCCCGAGTGCCTTTTCTTGTCGTTCGGGGCCACCGAGTGCCTTTTTTTGCGGTGCAGGGGCCTCCGAGTGCCTTTTTTGCAGTGTACTAGCCTCCAAGTGCCTTTTTTTGTGCTGCAGGGCCCACTGAGTACATTTCTATCTGCTGTAGGGGCACCGGAGTGCCTGTTTTCGCATTGTAGCAGCCCCTGAGTGCCTTTTTTTGCGGTGTCGGGGCCACCGAGTGCCTTTTTTTGCGGTGCAGGGGCCTCAGGGTTCAATTTTTGCAGTGTAGTAGCCTCCACGTGCCATTTTTTGCAATGTAGGTGCTTCCGAGTGCCTTTCTTTGTAATGTAGGGGCCTCCAAGTGCCTTCTTTTGTGGTGCAGGAGCCTCCGAGTGCCTTTATTTGCAGTGTACAGGCCTGCAAGTGCCTCTTTTTCCAGTGCAGGGCCCTCCACGTGCCATGTTTCACATTGTAGCAGCCCCCGAGTGCCTTTTTTTCAGTGTAGGTGCCACCGAGTGCCTTTGCTTGTGGTTCAGGGGCCTCCGAGTGCTGTTATTTTGGGGTAGTAGCCTCCATGTATCTTTTTCTTTGCAGTGTAGTGGCCCCGAGTGCCTTTTCTTGTGTTTCAGAGGCCACCAAGTGCCTTTTTTTGCGGTGAAGAGCCCTCCGAGTGCCTTTTTTTGCATTGTAGCAGACCCCGAGTGCCTTTTCTTGTGCTGTAGGGGCCACCGAATGCCTTTTTTTGCGGTGCATGGTCCTCCGCGTGCTCTTTTTGCAGCGTAGAGGCCTCCAAGTGCCTTTTTTTGCAGTGTAGCGGCCTCCGAGTGCCTTTTCTTGTGGTTCACTCTTCTCCGGGTGCCTGTTTTTTTGCAGTGCAGGGGCCTCCGAGTGCCTTTGTTTGAGGTGCACTGCTCTCTGAGTGCCTTTTTTTGCAGTGAAGGGGCATCTAAGTGCCTTTTTTCCGGTCTAGCCACCTCCAAGTGCCTATTTTTGTGATGCAGACTCCCAAAGTGCCTTTTTTTCCAGTATAGTGTCCTCCATGTGCATATTTTTGCAGTGCATCGCCTCCTAGTGCCCTTTTTTCCCAGTGCTCATGCCTCCAAGTGCCTTTTTTTCTGTTATGGTCCTTCAGTGTTCTGTGATATCACTTTATCCTTTGCCTGAAATGATATTGTCAGGCCCACCACTGCTGGATGAGATAGTCATGTCACTTCTGCCTCACGGCCTGGTAGGCCAGTCAGGCCCATCAGTCCTTGCTCTGCTTGTGAGGTTGCTTCTGCCTCTGTGCTTGATAGGGCAGTGGCAGGGCCATGCCTCCTGACTGGGCTTGTGAGGATACTTGTGTCTCCATGCCAAAAAGGGCAGTGGCAGGCCCATGGCTGCTGGTCTGCTTGGGTGTTCCCTTCTTTCTCCGTGCTTGATGCGCCATGGCAGGCCCAGAGCTGCTGGCTGTGCTTGTGAGGTCCCTTTGACCTCAGGGCCTGATGAGGCACTCAGAGCGCCATGAGTCCTGCCTGTGCTTCTGAGCTCACTTCTGCCTCAGTGCCTGATTGGCAAGTGGCAGGCCACTGGCTGCTTGCTGAGGTAGTGAGGTCATTTTTACCAGCAGCCCTAAACTTAGCACTACGGGAGGTTCAGAATCCTCCGTGACAGCCTCTAGGACTATTGCCAGTGGAAATTCTTTTGGGGAGACCTTTAGCCACAGTGGGCAACTCAGGCTAAAAGCAACCGCTTGGGTGGAGATGAGCGAATTACACTTACAAAAGGCAGGGGAAAAGCTCAGTGGGCCCACTCAGTACCAGGTGGCGTGCAAGCACACGCTAGCCAGCCTGGACGTAAGGGGTTGGTACAGATAGTCACCTGAAAGTCCGAAGTGCAACCAAATCGCGGGAGGCCCCTACACTGTACTGTGGAGTTCTTATTTCACTGTTAAACTTCCAGGGAAAGAAAATTGGCTCCAATCAGTCAGATGTAAAGTGGCTGAGTGGACCGGAAGCTCTTGGAAGCACCACATGAGCTAAGCCATCCGGGACATTAAATGTTACAAAGTGTGGCGTGTAACACTTGCTTGTGTTGTTAGTTGTTGTCGTGACCTTTGTGCTTGCACTGGAGTATTGTTTAACCGCCCTAGCAAAAAAACCAACCTGGGGGTAAAATGTGTTGTAGCCAAAATCGAGGAGAAGCAATTTGGGAAGCAAATGAGGAATGCTCTTGTTCCTACTTGTATCAAATAGCGCATCCACAGAGTTGACAGCATGTTGCAGTACTGGCCTGCCACGTTGAAGGTGAGGCAAAAGCCCTGGAGGAGCATCCCATACGGATGGAAATGGGACCAAGACATTACCCAAACTGAGAAGTCCAGTGTGTCACTAACTACAAATTGTAGTGACTCTCGCCTGGTGCCGGAGAGACGATTTCACTGAGAACTTCCGCCTTCCATTGCCCGGGTCCCGGCAGACCCCAGTGATGTGTTCTAACGAACGCTCTTGTAATGGGGAGTGTAACTTGTAAGTCTACGCCATTAGTTCTACCCTGCACTCTCAGGAGCAGGCTTTCAACACTCTCTCCTGCTTTAACCACTTCCCCAATGCTCTCCATTTTAACTTTCCCTGCGGTCACTGCAGGAACAGCTCGACCATCTCCGCAGAGCTCCCACGCAGTTAAATCAACCGGAACACAAAAGTTACTGTTGAACCCTTTGTGGTCTCTAAAACTTGTAGCGTTACTCAGGCAAGAGAACATGTCTATGATTAAACTATCCTGTCTGCCATTTTTAAATATAGCTTACACCGCATGGCTGGAATGGTTACGCAAGCGGACCTGACACACCAAATGGCGAGAAAGAAAGGATGTCAGTGGTGTTACAGGGCCAGGATTAGGAGTTCTAAATAGCATCGATGCTGAGGCATTAGTGAATAAGTAAGTGCCACAAACAGAGATGTGGCTACATTAGCAAAGCAAAGCCATTACGATCATCTCTGTTACCTCTTGGAAGTAATCAACGGTGCTCCTCTCAGATGTCTACCTCAGTGGGAGCTCAAAGAAGGCAAGCTCATCAGCTTCCTTAGTTGCATCAGGAGGAGCTGAAACTAATGTTTCTTTGGCGGTCCATTGTATCCAAGCCAAATGGACACAATCGGGACCAGTTGCAACAACTCGGGCAGGTGAGAAAGGGCTCCTACCCAGTGAAATTCGCAAAGCAGGACTCCTTCCAAAGGAGTTCAGTGTTAAGGAATCTTGGACTGCCACCATCTAGAGTTAATCAGAGTCAGGCCCGGGCAGCCCCATGACATTGCCTCCCGTGCCTCACTTACACCACGTCCACTCACAGCTGCCTCCTAAGACTGCCCGCCTGCTCAGCTGCCTGTCTGAACAGCCCACGCTGACAGGCAAGAGCTGTTGCCAAGCAAGCTTGACCTGCATGCGTAGGGCAGCCCCACAGCACTTTCACAGCTGCCTTCCTCGCCGGTTGACACTTACAGCAGGGCTATTCCCTCCGAACGCCTAGGAGTGCCACACTGCTCCAACGCCTCCACTGACAGTCAGGGCTCACAGGCAGGAGCTAGTCCCAGCCAAGCTTGCCCTGCATGCCTAAGGCAGTCCCACAACAGGATAACGGCTTGCCTTCCCTTCCCGTCGACATTAATAGCACCGCTACTCCCGCCTTCCTCCTAGCAATGCCACGTTGCTCAAATGCCTGTCCAACGAGCAAGGGCTGCTAGGCAAGAGCGCGGGTATGCGAAACTAGCCTTGGGCAGCCCCACAAGAGGTACCCATCTCGCCTTCCTCCCCCGTCAACAATTACAGCAGTCGTACTCACAGCTTCCTCCTAAGAATGCCCAGCTGCTCAGACACCTGTCCGAACAGCAAGGGCCGCTAGCCAAGAGCTCTGGGCATGCCAAGCTTGCCTCGGGCAGCCCACAGCATATTGCCTGCTCTCTTCTAGGTGAGGGCCTTTTGGCCTTTACCCCCTGACTACTCCCAACTTAGTCCTAAGAATGCCAAAATGCTCAGATGCCTTTGTGAGCAAGCAGGGCTCAAAAGCAAGAGCTCGTCCCCACCACACAAAACCTGCTAAGCCACAGCAGGCCCACTACACCTTCACAGTTGCCTTCCTCTCCTGGCCACACTTAAAGGATGCATACTCACGCCTTACTCCGAGGAGTGCCACATTGCGCAAACGCCTCTCTCTCTGCTGTCAGTCCTCACAGGCAAGAATTCTGGACACAAGTTGGAAAAGAGCTTCTGGCAGCCGCACAAGATATGCGCAGCTCACCGTTCACTTGTGTTGCCGATCACACCAGGCATACGCAGCGCTTCCTCCAATGAATGCCAGAATAGTCAGTGGCGCGTCCGAGCAGCCAGGGCTTACAGACAAGAGCCTTCATCCCTGAGGCCACCGCACAGTATGTTCCTGAGTGGCCATCCTCGCCTGGCAAAACAGAGGGGCTTGCTCGCTCTAAGTGTGGAGGGAAGAGGTGGGCAAGCTGCGAACCTGTTATAGAGCTGCCTTAGCTAGGCAGCTCAAGCCTGTGAGCGCTGGCTGTTCGGACAGCCGTTGGAGCAGTCTGTCGGGCTTAGGAAGAAGCTGTGAGTACGCCTGGTGTAACTGTCGACAAGGGAGGATGGTGAGCCCGGCTCGTTTTGTGGCCCTGCCAGAGACAATCTTCTCCTGCCCAGATCTCTTGCCTATGAGTGCCGGCTCTCCGGAGAAGCCTCTGAGCAACCGAGCCCTCTTAAGAGTAAGCATGGTGTAATTGTTGATGGGGAGGATGGCGAAATGTGACTTCCAGAGACAAGCTTGTTGTGCCAAGAACGCTCGCCTGTGAGTAATGACAGGGGAGAAAGGCATTTGAGCAGTGTGCCACTCCTAGCAGCAGGTTGGAATCGGCGCGCTGTAACTGTCAGCAGGCGAAGAAGGCAAGTCGTGAACGTGTTGTGGAGCTGCCCTAAGCATGCAGTGCAAGCTTGCTGGGGCAACTCTTTTGCCTGTGAGCTCTGGCTGTTCGGACAGTCGTCTGAGCAGTCTGGCATTCTTAGGCAGAAGCTGTGAGTACGCCTGGTGTAATTGTCGATGGGAGGAGGATGGCGAGACGGGCTCATTTTGCTGTGCTCCCAGAGACAAGCTTGTCGTGCCCAGCGCTCTTGCCCAAGAGCTTTCTAAAGCGTAAGCCTGGTGTAATTGGTGACAGGTCTCACAGGCAAGAGTGGTGGACTCTCCCCCCCCCGTCCCAGGATTGCTCTGCATGCTTAGGGCAGCCCGACAACACATTCACGGCTCGCCTTCTTTGCCGGTCGACTCTTACGAGCTTTCTTAAGAGTAAGCATGGTAGTCGGCGGGGGCACAGGCAGGACAGCTAGCCAACCAAGCTTCCTTTTCATGCTTAGGGCAGCCCCACAGCACTTTCACAGCTGCCTTCCTCGCCGGTTGACACTTATAGCAGGGCTATTCCCCCCGAACGCCTAGGAGTGCCACACTGCTCCAACGCCTCCACCGACAGTCAGGGCTCACAGGCGGGAGCTAGTCCCAGCCAAGCTTGCCCTGCATGCCTAAGGCAGTCCCACAACAGCATAACTGCTTGCCTTCCCTTCCTGTCAACATTAATAGCACCGCTACTCCCGCCTTCCTCCTAGCAATGCCACGTTGCTCAAATGCCTGCTCACAAAAAAATCCAGGGCTCGCTTTCCTTCCCTGTGGACACTTAACAGCTGGACTCTTCCCACCTCACTCCTGGGAGAGGCACAGGTATCACATGCCTCTCCCACTTGTCAGCACTCACAGGCAAGAGTTCTAGTCACACCAAACCGGCTTCCGACAGCCTCGCAAAAAGTCCCTCTCTCGCCCTCCTCCTCCATCGATAAGAAGACCAGGCCAACTCAAAGCTTCCTCCTAAGAATGCCAGAAGACTCAGATACAGCCAAGGCTCACAGGCAAGAGCTCTTCCCAAGCAAGCTGGCCCTTCATTCCTAAGGCCACTGCACAGCACGTTCACAAGTGGCCTTCCTTTCCTGGCGCCACTTACAGCGGGGCTTGTTTGCTCTAAGTGTGGCGAGACGAGGTAGGCAAAGTGCGAACCTGTACACATCTGTTGTAGAGCCGCCTTAGATATGCAGCTCAGGGCTGTCAGCTCTGGCTATTCGGGAAGGTGTCAGTGCAGTCTGGCATTCTTAGGAAGAAGTTGTGAGTATGCCAGTTGCAATTGTCCAAGGGGAGGAGGGCGAGATGAGGTTTCTTGTGAACTTCGAGAGACAAGCTTGTCACGTCTGGAGCGCTTGCCTGTGCGTACTGACGAGGAGAGAGCCGTTTGAGCAGTGTGGCACTCCTAGCAGTAAGGTGGAATAGGCCTGCTGTACGTGCCGACAGGCAAAGGAAGGGAGCCGGGAACGTGTTGTTGGGCTGCCCTGAGCATGCGGAGCAAGCTTGCTGGGCAGTGCTCTTCCCTGTGAGCGCAGTCGACAATTACAGCAGGCTGAATCTTAAGAGAGCAAGCCTGCTCAGATGCCTCTCTGGACAGGGCGGCAGTCACAGGCAAGCGCTCTGGACACAACAAGCTTCTTTCTGGCAGTCCCACTGGAAGTCCACATCTCGCCTTCCTCCCCGTCAGCAATTACACCAGGCATACTCAGAGCTTCCTCCTAAGAATGCCAGACTGCTCAGACACCTGTCCGAACAGCCTGGGCTCTGGCCACCGCACAGCACGTTCCCGAGTGGCCGTTCTCTCCTGGCAGCACGTAAAGCGGGGGCTTGCTTGTTCTAAGTGGGGAGAGAAGAGGTAGGCAAACTGCCAACCTGTCGGAGGGCCGCAGATCAACGTCGTGAGCTCTGGTTGTTCGGACAGCCGTCTGGCATTCTTAGGCGGAAACTTTGAGTATGCCTGGTCTTATTATCGATGGGGAGGATGGCGAGACGGCCTCGTCTTGTAGGGCTACCCGAGACAAGCTTGGCATGCCCAGAGCTCATGCCTGTGGGAAAAGACAAGGGAGAGACGTTTAAACAATGTGACACTCCTAGCAGTAAGGTGGGCATAGCCCACACAGGAGAACATTGCCAACACAGGAGAAAGGCGAGACGGGGAACTTTTTGCGAGACTGCTCGAAGCAAGCTGGCCGTGCCCAGAGCTCTTGCCTGTGAACTCCTGCTGGTCCAAGAGGCATCAGAGCAGCCTGGCATTCTTAGGCAGAAGCTGTGCGTGCACTGTTGCAATTGTCGACGGGCGAGATGGGGACTTCAAGAGACAACCTTTTCGTGTCTAGAGCCCGTGCCTGTGTGTACTGGTGAGGAGAGAGGTGTTTGAGCAGTGTGGCACTCCTAGCAGTAAGGCGGGAATAAGCCTGCTGTATGTGTCTACGGGCAAAGAACGCGAGCCGGGAACGTGTTGTTGGGCTGCCCTGAGCATGAGGAGCAAGCTTGGTGGGGCAGCTCTCTTGCCTGTGAGTGCAGTCGACAACTACAACAGGCTGATTCCTAAGGAAGCCATCCTGCTCGGACACCTGTCCAGAGAGCCGCCACTCATGGGCAAGAGGTCTGAGCACGCCATCTTGTCTCTGGCAGCCCTGCGAGATGACCCGGCTCTCCGTCAACACTTACAGCAGGCGTATTCAAAGCCTCCTCCTAAGAATGCCAGACTTCTCAGACAACTGTCCGAACACCCAGGCCTCGCAGATGCTGTCGACACCGCAGTTGCATCGTACTGCTGGGAGTGCAACTCTGCTCAAACGTGTATCTCGCCCCTGTCAGTACTCACAGTCAAGCGCTCTGGACACGACAAGCTTGTCTCTCGAAGCTCTGCCCTTCTCGCCATCCTCCCCGTGGACACTTACACCACATCCACTCACAGCTTCCTCCAAAGAATGCCCGCCTGCTCTGCTGCCTGTACGAACAGCCAGCGCTCACAGGCAAGACCTCTGGGCAGGACAAGCTTCCATCTGGAAGGGGTTCAGAGGCAAGAGCTCTGGGCAAGCCAATTGTGCTTCCGGCAGCCTTTCTCGCCATCCGAAAGGATGCCAAACACGACAGGCTTGTCTCTCGTCGCTCTGCCCATCTCGCCATCCTCCCCTCGATTATAACACCAGGCCAACTCAAAGCTTCCTCCTATGAATGCCAAAATGCTCAGACGCCTGCCCGAACAGCCAGCGTTCACAGGCAAGAGCTCTTCCCAAGCACGCTTGACTTTTAGCCCTAAGGCAGCCGCACAGCCCTTCACGGGGGGGCCTTTCCTCTCCTGGCGACACTTACAGCGGGGCTTGCTAACGCTGTGTGGAGGTAGGCAAACTGCGAAACTGTTGTAGAGCCGCCTTAGATATGCAACTCAAGCCTGTGAGCTCTGGCTGTTCAGACAGGCAGCTGAGCAGGCTGGCATTCTTAGGAGGCAGCTGTGAGATCGCCTGGTGCAATTGTCGACGAGGGAAGATGGAGAATCAGGCTTGCCCATGGGCCGTCCCGAGACAAGCTTGTTGTGTCCAGAGCTCTTGCCCATGAGTGCCGGCTCTCCGGACACGCGTCCGAGCAAGCTTACTTTCTTAGGCGTCAGCCTGGTGTAACTGTCGACTGCGCTCACAAGCAAAAGAGCTGCCCCCCACCAAGCTTGCTCCGCATGCTCAGGGCAGCCCAACATCACGTTCCCGGCTCCCCTTCTTTGCCCGTCAACACATGCAGCAGCCTATTCCCGCCTTACTGCTAGGAGTGCCACACTGCTCAAATGCTTCTCTCCTCGTCAGTGCTCACAGGCGAGCGCTCTGGAAATGACAAGCTTGTCTCGTGCCGCTCCACAAGACGAGCCCGTCTCGCCATCCTCCCCATCGACAATTACACCAGGTGTCCTCATAGCTTCCAACTTAGAATGCCAGACTGCTCATCTGCCTGTCCAAACAGCCAGAGCGCACAGACCCGAGCTGCACATCTCAGCCAGCTCTCCAACAGTTTGCCTACCTCTTCTCCCAGCACAGAGCAAGCAAATCCCTCTGTAAGTGCCGACAGGAGGGGACGGCCACTCCTGGTTGTGTTGTGCGGCTGCTTTAGGGATGAAAGTCAAGCGTGCTTGGGAAGAGCTCTTGCCTTGTGAGCCCTGGCTGCTGGGACAGGGGGTCTGAGACCAGCAAGCTTTCATAGGAAAGAGCTCTGGGCATGCCAAGCTTTCCTCAGGCAGCCCCGCAGAATGTGCCCATGAGTACCACCCCCACATCGACCTGGTCGACACACCACTTCTGCTCGCACCTTATTCTGAAGAATGCTAAAATACTCAGACACCTGTCTGAAAAGCAAAGGCTCACAGGCAAGCGGTCTGGGCAAGGACAGCTTTCTTCGGGCATTGTCGCCAAAATTCCCAGTCTCGCCTTATTCGCCTGTCGACGATAACACAAGGCCTTTTCCCACCTTACGCCTATTTGTGCTACACTGCTTAAACGCCTCTCCACCTGTCAGAATGCACAGGCAAGTGATCTGGGCACGCCAAGCTTGTCTTGCACAGCACCATCAGATGAGCCCGTCTCGCCATCCTCCCCGTCGACAATTACACCAGGAATAGTCACAACTTCCTCCTGAGAGTGCCAGACTGCTCTGACACCTTTCCGAATAGCCAGAGCTCACAGACCTGATCTGCATATCTAAGGCGGCTCTACAACAGGTTCGCACTTTGCCTACCTCTTCTCTCCTCGCCACAGAGCAAGCAAACCCCGCTGTATGTGTCGCCAGGAAAGGAAGGCTTCCCCTGGCTCGTGAACATGCTGTGCAGTGGCCTTAGGGATGAAGGGCCAGCTTGCTTGGGAAGAGCTCTTGCCTGTGAGCCCTGGCTGTATCTTGTGGCGAGGATGGCGAGGGGGGGGGCTTTTTGCGAGACTGCCGGAAGCCAGTTCGGTGTGCCCAGAGCTCTTGCCTGTGAGTGCTGACAAGTGGGAGAGGCGGGTGATACTTGTGGCACGCCTAGGAGTGAGGTGGGAAGAGTCCTGCTGTATGTGTCCACAGGGAGGGAAAGCGAGACCTGGATTTTTTTCTGAGGCTGCCCGAAGCAAGCCTGTCGTGCCAGCACATTCGCCTCTGAACCCACTTCTGCTCTTTGGACAGGCGTCTGAGCAGGCTGGCATTCTTAGGAGAAAGCCTTGTGTAATTGTTGACTGGGGAGGATGGTGCGATGGTATGTCTTCTGGAGCTGCCAGAAGCTCTTTTCCAGCTGGTGTCCAGAATTCTTCCTTGTGCGTATTGACGCAGAGAGAAGCATTGGAGCAGTGTGGCACTCCGAGCAGTAAGGTGGGAGTAGGCCTGCTTTGTCAAGAGGCAAAGAAGGCGAGACGTGGACGCAGAAGAACCCAAGAACTCTTCCCTGTGAGTGCTGACAAGTGGGAGAAGCATGTGATACCTGTGCCTATCTCAGGAGTGAGGTGGGAAGAGTCCTGCTGTAATGTCCACAGGGAAGGAAAGCGAGACCTGGATTTTTTTGTGAGGCTGCCCGAGGCAAGCCTGTAGCGCCCAGAGCTCTCCCTCTGAATCCACTTCTGCCACGACGGGTGTCGGAGCCAGCCGGCATTCTCGGGAATAAGGCTTGTGAGTAGCCGTGGTGTAAAGGGCCAAAAGGCGCGCACTTAGGAAGAGAGCAAGGGAATATTTTGTGGGCTGCCAAAGGGAAGCCTGGCATGCCCAGCAGCCCTTGCTCGTTGGACAGGCATTTGAGCAATGTGGCATTCCTAAGAGGAAGGTGGGAGCCGACGTGCTTTTAATGTCAACAGGAGAAGAAGGCAAGCAGTTATGCTGTTGTGGGACTGCCTTAGGCATGCAGGGCAAGCTAGGCTGGGATTAGCTCCCGCCTGTGAGCCCTGACTGTCGGTGGCGCTTGAGCTGTGTGGCACGCCTAGGCATTCAGGAGGAATAGCCCTGCTGTAAGTGTTGACCGGCGAGGAAGGCAGCTGTGAATGTGTTGCGGGGCTGCCTAAGCATGAAAAGGAAGCTTGGTTGGCTAGCTTTCCTGCCTGTGCCCCCTGCCGACTACCATGCTTACTCTTAAGAAAGCTCGTAAGAGTCGACCGGCAAAGAAGGCGAGCCGTGAATGTGTTGTCGGGCTGCCCTAAGCATGCAGAGCAATCCTGGGACGGGGGGAGTCCATCACTCATGCCTGTGAGACCTGTCGACAATTACACCAGGCTTACGCTTTAGAAAGCTCTTGGGCAAGAGCGCTGGGCACGACAAGCTTGTCTCTGGGAGCACAGCAAAATGAGCCCGTCTCGCCATCCTCCTCCCATCGACAATTACACCAGGCGTACTCACAGCTTCTGCCTAAGAATGCCAGACTGCTCAGACGACTGTCCGAACAGCCAGAGCTCACAGGCAAAAGAGTTGCCCCAGCAAGCTTGCACTGCATGCTTAGGGCAGCTCCACAACACGTTCACGACTTGCCTTCTTCGCCTGCTGACAGTTACAGCGCGCCGATTCCAACCTGCTGCTAGGAGTGGCACACTGCTCAAATGCCTTTCTCCCCTGTCATTACTCACAGGCGAGCGTTCTTGGCACAACAAGCTTGTCTCTGGAAGTCACATTTCGCCATCCTCCCCATCAACAATTACACCATGCTTACTCTTAAGAGGGCTCGGTTGCTCAGAGGCTTCTCCGGAGAGCCGGCACTCATAGGCAAGAGATCTGGGCAGGAGAAGATTGTCTCTGGCAGGGCCACAAAACGAGCCGGGCTCACCATCCTCCCTTGTCGGCAGTTACACCAGGCGTACTCACAGCTTCTTCCTAAGCCCGACAGACTGCTCCAACGGCTGTCCGAACAGCCAGCGCTCACAGGCTTGAGCTGCATAGCTAAGGCAGCTCTACAACAGGTTCGCAGCTTGCCCACCTCTTCCCTCCACACTTAGAGCGAGCAAGCCCCTCTGTTTTGCCAGGCGAGGATGGCCACTCGGGAACATACTGTGCGGTGGCCTCAGGGATGAAGGCTCTTGTCTGTAAGCCCTGGCTGCTCGGACGCGCCACTGACTATTCTGGCATTCATTGGAGGAAGCGCTGCGTATGCCTGGTGTGATCGGCAACACAAGTGAACGGTGAGCTGCGCATATCTTGTGCGGCTGCCAGAAGCTCTTTTCCAACTTGTGTCCAGAATTCTTGCCTGTGAGGACTGACAGCAGAGAGAGAGGCGTTTGCGCAATGTGGCGCTCCTCGGAGTAAGGCGTGAGTACGCATCCTTTAAGTGTGGCCAGGAGAGGAAGGCAACTGTGAAGGTGTAGTGGGCCTGCTGTGGCTTAGCAGGTTTTGTGTGGTGGGGACGAGCTCTTGCTTTTGAGCCCTGCTTGCTCACAAAGACATCTGAGCATTTTGGCATTCTTAGGACTAAGTTGGGAGTAGCCGGGGGTAAAGGCCAAAAGGCCCTCACCTAGAAAGAGAGCAGGGAATATGCTGTGGGCTGCCCGAGGCAAGCTTGGCATGCCCAGAGCTCTTACCTAGCGGCCCTTGCTCGTTGGACAGGCATTTGAGCAACGTGGCATTGCTAGGAGGAAGGCGGGAATAGCGGTGCTATTAATGTCGACAGGAAGGGAAGGCAAGCCGTTATCCTGTTGTGGGACTGCCTTAGGCATGCAGGGCAAGCTTGGCTGGGACTAGCTCCTGCCTGTGAGCCCTGACTGTCAGTGGAGGCGTTGGAGCAGTGTGGCACTCCTAGGCGTTCGGGGGAATAGCCCTGCTGTAAGTGTCACCCAGCGAGGAAGGCAGCTGTGAAAGTGCTGTGGGGCTGCCCTACGCATGCAGGTCAAGCTTGCTTGGCAACAGCTCTTGCCTGTCAGCGTGGGCTGTTCAGACAGGCAGCTGAGCAGGCGGGCAGTCTTAGGAGGCAGCTGTGAGTGGACGTGGTGTAAGTGAGGCACGGGAGGCAATGTCATGGGGCTGCCCGGGCCTGACTCTGATTAACTCTAGATGGTGGCAGTCCAAGATTCCTTAACACTGAACTCCTTTGGAAGGAGTCCTGCTTTGCGAATTTCACTGGGTAGGAGCCCTTTCTCACCTGCCCGAGTTGTTGCAACTGGTCCCGATTGTGTCCATTTGGCTTGGATACAATGGACCGCCAAAGAAACATTAGTTTCAGCTCCTCCTGATGCAACTAAGGAAGCTGATGAGCTTGCCTTCTTTGAGCTCCCACTGAGGTAGAAATCTGAGAGGAGCACCGTTGATTACGTCCAAGAGGTAACAGAGATGATCGTAATGGCTTTGCTAATGTAGACACATCTCTGTTTGTGGCACTTACTTATTCACTAATGCCTCAGCATCGATGCTATTTAGAACTCCTAATCCTGGCCCTGTAACACCACTGACATCCTTTCTTTCTCGCCATTTGGCGCTTCAGGTCCGCTTGCGTAACCATTCCAGCCATGCGGTGTAAGCTATATTTAAAAATGGCAAACAGGATGGTTTAATCATAGACATGTTCTCTTGCCTGAGTAACGCTACAAGTTTTAGAGACCACAAAGGGTTCAACAGTAACTTTTGTGTTCCGGTTGATTTAACTGCGTGGGAGCTCTGCGGAGATGGTCGAGCTGTTCCTGCAGTGACCGCAGGGAAAGTTAAAATGGAGAGCATTGGGGAAGTGGTTAAAGCAGGAGAGAGTGTTGAAAGCCCCTTCCTGAGAGTGCAGGGTAGAACTAATGGAGTAGACTTACAAGTTACACTCCCATTACAAGAGCGTTCGTTAGAACACATCACCGGGGTCTGCCGGGACCCGGGCAATGGAAGGCGGAAGTTCTCAGTGCAATCGTCTCTCTGGCACCAGGCGAGAGTCACTACAATTTGTAGTTAGTGACACACTGGACTTCTCAGTTTGGGTAATGTCTTGGTCCCATTTCCATCCGTATGGGATGCTCCTCCAGGGCTTTTGCCTCACCTTCAACGTGGCAGGCCAGTACTGCAACATGCTGTCAACTCTGTGGATGCGCTATTTGATACAAGTAGGAACAAGAGCATTCCTCATTTGCTTCCCAAATTGCTTCTCCTCGATTTTGGCTACAACACATTTTACCCCCAGGTTGGTTTTTTGCTAGGGCGGTTAAACAATACTCCAGTGCAAGCACAAAGGTCACGACAACAACTAACAACACAAGCAAGTGTTACACGCCACACTTTGTAACATTTAATGTCCCGGATGGCTTAGCTCATGTGGTGCTTCCAAGAGCTTCCGGTCCACTCAGCCACTTTACATCTGACTGATTGGAGCCAATTTTCTTTCCCTGGAAGTTTAACAGTGAAATAAGAACTCCACAGTACAGTGTAGGGGCCTCCCGCGATTTGGTTGCACTTCGGACTTTCAGGTGACTATCTGTACCAACCCCTTACGTCCAGGCTGGCTAGCATGTGCTTGCACGTCACCTGGTACTGAGTGGGCCCACTGAGCTTTTCCCCTGCCTTTTGTAAGTGTAATTCGCTCATCTCCACCCAAGCGGTTGCTTTTAGCCTGAGTTGCCCACTGTGGCTAAAGGTCTCCCCAAAAGAATTTCCACTGGCAATAGTCTTAGAGGCTGTCACGGAGGATTCTGAACATCCCATAGCGCTAAGTTTAGGGCTGCTGGTAAAAATGACCTCACTACCTCAGCAAGCAGCCAGTGGCCTGCCACGTGCCAATCAGGCACTGAGGCAGAAGTGAGCTCAGAAGCACAGGCAGGACTCCTGGCGCTCTGAGTGCCTCATCAGGCCCTGAGGTCAAAGGGACCTCACAAGCACAGCCAGCAGTGAAGGGCCTGCCATGGCGCATCAAGCACGGAGAAAGAAGGGAACACCCAAGCAGACCAGCAGCCATGGGCCTGCCACTGCCCTTTTTGGCATGGAGACACAAGTATCCTCACAAGCCCAGCCAGGAGGCATGGCCCTGCCACTGCCCTATCAAGCACAGAGGCAGAAGCAACCTCACAAGCAGAGCGAGGACTGATGGGCCTGACTGGCCTACCAGGCCGTGAGGCAGAAGTGACATGACTATCTCATCCAGCAGTGGTGGGCCTGACAATATCATTTCAGGCAAAGGAAAAAGTGATATCACAGAACGTTGAAGGACCATAACAGAAAAAAGGCACTTGGAGGCACAAGCACTGGGAAAAAAGGGCACTAGGAGGCGATGCACTGCAAAAAATATGCCCACGGAGGACATTATACTGGAAAAAAGGCACTTTGGGAGCCTGCATCGCAAAAATAGGCACTTGGAGGTGGCTAGACCGGAAAAAAGGCACTTAGATGCCCCTTCACTGCAAAAAAAGGCACTCAGAGAGCAGTGCACCTCAAACAAAGGCACTCGGAGGCCCCTGAACCACAAGGACAGGCACCCGGAGAACAGTGCACCACAAAAAAAGGCACTCAGAGGCCTCCACACTGCAAAAAAAGGCACTCGGAGGCCAGTGCACTGAAAAACAGGGCACTTAGAGGCCAGTGCACCGCAAAAAAAAATGCACTCAGAGGCCCCGACACCACAAAAGAAAGGCACTCTGAGGCCCCTACAGCACAAAAGAAAGGCACTCGGAGGCCCCTGCACGAGAAACAAAGGCACTCAGAGGGCCCTGCACCACAAACAAAGGCACTCGGAGGCCCCTACACTGGAAAAAAAGGCACTTGGAAGCCAGTGCATCACCTAAAAAGGCACTCGTGGCTGCTACAATGCAAAAAAAGGCACTTGGAGGCTACTACACTGCAAAAAAATGCACCCTGAGGCCCCTGCACTGCAAAAAAGGGCAGTCGGTGGCCCCTGCACTGCAAAAGAAGGCACTCGGAGGCTGCTACAATGTGAAAACAGGCACTCCGGTGCCCCTACTCCGGAAAAAAAGGCACTCAGAGGGCCCTGCAGCACAAAAAAAGGCACTCGGCTGCCCCTACACTGGAAAAAAAAGGCACTCGGAGGCCCCTACAGCACAAAAAAAGGCACTTGGGGGCTGCTACAATGTGAAACAAGGCACTCGGAGGGCCCAGCACCACCAAAAAAGGCACTCGGAGGCTCCTGCACTGGGAAAAGAGGCACTTGCAGGCCTGTACACTGGAAATAAAGGCACTTGGACGCCCCTGCACTGGAAAAAGAGCCACTTGGAGGCCTGTACACTGGAAATAAAGGCACTTGGAGGCCCCAGCACCACAAAAAAAGGCACTCGGAAGCCCCCACATTGCAAAAAAAGGCACTCGGTGGCCCCTGCACTGCAAAAAAAGGCACTTGGAGGCCTCTACAACACCTTCCACTGCCCTATCAGACACAGAGGCTCATGTGACCTCACAAGGAAAGGAAGCCGCCAGGGGCCTGCCAGTGGCCTGTCAGGCACTGGTACTTCTGTGAGCTCACAAGCAGAGTCAGCAGCCATGGGCATCCCACTGCCTGATGAGGCACTGAGACAAAGGTGACCTCAAAATGCAGCCAGCACGCAGAGGCCTGCCACTGGCCTATCAGGCAATAGGACTGCCGTGACCTCAAAAGGACAGCCAGCAGCCAATGGCCTCGCACTGGCCTATCAGGCAATAGGACTGCTGTGACCTCACGAGCACAGCCAGCAGCTATGGGCCTCCCACTGGCTATCAGGCACTCAGACTGCTGTGACCTCACAAGCACAGCAAACAGCCAGGGGCCTGCCACTGCCCTATAGGGCACAGAGGCTGCTGTGACCTCACAAGCACAGCCAGCAGTGAAGGGCCTGCCACTGGCCTGTGAAGCACTGAGGCTGCTGTGACCTCACAAGCACAGACAGCAGCTATGGGCCTGCCACTGCCCTATAGGGCACTGAGGCTGCTGTGACCTCACAAGCACAGCGAGGAGCCAGAGGCCTGCCATTGCCCTATAAGGTACAGAGACAAATGTGACCTCAAAAGGCAGCCAGCAGACAGGGGCCTGCCACAGGCCTATCAGGAAATACGACTGCTGTGACCTGAGAAGCACAGCCAGCAGCTACAGGCCTGCCACTGCCCTATAAGACACTGAGGCTGCTGTGACGTCACAAGCACAGCCAGCAGCTGTGGGTCTGCCACTGGCCTATGAGGCACGGAGGCTGCTGTGACCTAACAAGCACAGCCAGCAGTCATTGGCCTGCCACTGGCCTATGAGGCACTGAGGCTGCTGTGACCTCACAAGCACAGCCAGCAGCCATTGGCCTCCCACTGGCCTATGAGGCACTGAGGCTGCTGTGACGTCACAAGCAAAGCCAGCAGCTGTGGGTCTGCCACTGGCCTATCAGGCTGTAGGAGTGTTGTGACCTGACAAGCACAGCCAGCAGCCATTGGGACTGCCACCACCCTCAAGGGCAGGGAGGCTTCTCTGACCTCACAAGCACAGCCAGCAGCCAGGGGCCTGCCACTGACCTATCAGGCAATAGGACTGCTCTGACCTCACAAGCACAGCCAGCAGCTATGGGCCTGCCACTGCCCTATGAGGTACAGAGACAAATGTGACCTCAAAACGCGGCCAGCAGCCAGGGGCCTGCCACTGCCCTGTAAGACACTGAGGCTTCTCTGACCTGACAAGCACAGCCAGCAGCTGTAGGTCTGCCACTGGCCTATGAGGCACGGAGGCTGCTGTGACCTCACAAGCACAGCCAGCAGCCATTGGCCTCCCACTGGCCTATCAGGTCCTGACGCTGCTGTGACCTCACAAGCACAGCCAAGCAGACAGGGGCCTGCCACTGGCCTATCAGGCACTGAGGCTGCTGTGACCTCACAAGCACAGCCAGCAGTGAAGGGCCTGCCATGGCGCGTCAAGCACGGAGAAAGAAGGGAACACCCAAGCAGACCAGCAGCCATGGGCGTGGCAGTGCATGCCATGCATGCCATGCATGCAATGGCATGCAGGTCAAAGTGACATCATAAGACACAACCAGCAACCATGGGCCTGCCACTGCCCTTTTTGGCATGGAGACACAAGTATCCTCACAAGCCCAGTCAGGAGGCATGGCCCTGCCACTGCCCTATCAAGCACAGAGGCAGAAGCAACCTCACAAGCAGAGCAAGGACTGATGGGCCTGACTGGCCTACCAGGCCGTGAGGCAGAAGTGACATGACTATCTCATCCAGCAGTGGTGGACCTGACAATATCATTTCAGGCAGAGGGTAAAGTGATATCACAGAACACTGAAGGACCATAACAGAAAAAAAGGCACTTGGAGGCATGAGCACTGGGAAAAAAGGGCACTAGGAGGCGATGCACTGCAAAAATATGCACATGGAGGACACTATACTGGAAAAAAGGGCACTTTGGGAGCCTGCATCACAAAAATAGGCACTTGGAGGCCGCTAGGCCGGAGAAAAAGACACTTAGATGCCCCTTCACTGCAAAAAAAAGGCACTCAGACAGCAGTGCACCTCAAACAAAGGCACTCGGTGGCCCCTGAACCACAAGGAAAGGCACTCGGTGGCTCCTACAGCACAAAAAAAGGCACTCGGGGGCTGCTGCAATGTGAAAAAAGGCACTCAGAGGCCCCTGAACCACAAGAAAAGGCACTCGGTGGCCTCTGAACCACAAGAAAAGGCACTTGGTGGACCCTACAGCACAATAAAAGGCACTTGGGGGCTGCTACAACGTGAAACAAGGCACTCACAGGGCCCAGCACCACCACAAAAAGCACTCGGAGGCTCCTGCACCACCAAAAAAGGCACTCGGAGGCTCCTGCACTGGAAATAAAGGCACTTGGAGGCCCCTGCACCACAAAAATAGTCACTCGGAAGCCCCTACATTGCAAAAAAAGGCACTTGGAGGCTACTACACTGCAAAAAAATGCACCCTGAGGCCGCTGCACCGCAAAAAAAGGCACTTGGAGGCCCCTGCACCACAAAAAAAAGGCACATGGAGGCCCCTGCACCACAAAAAAAAGGCACATGGAGGCCCCTACACCACAAAAAAAGGCACTCGGCTGCCCCTACAGTGGAAAAAAAGGCACTCGGAGGCCCCTACACCACAAAAAAAGGCACTTCGGGGCTGCTACACTGAAAAAAAGGCACTCGGAGGCCCCTTCACCAGAAACAAAGGCACTTGGAGGGCCCTGCACCACAAAAGAAGGCACTCGGTGGCCCCGACACCACAAAAAAAGGAACTCGGGGGCTGCTACAATGCGAAAACAGGCACTCCGATGCCCCTACACCAGAAAGAAAGGCACTCAGAGGGCCCTGCAGCACAAAAAAAGGCACTCAGCTGCCCTTACACTGGAAAAACAGGCACTCGGAGGCCTCTACACCCCAGAAAAAGGCACTCAGTGGCCCCTACACTGCAAAAAAAGGCACTCGGGGGCTACTACAATGTGAAACAAGGCACTCGGAGGGCCCTGCACCACCAAAAGAAGCACTCAGAGGCTCCTGCACTGGAAAAAGAGGCACTTGCAGGCCTGTACACCGGAACAAAAGGCACTTGGAGGCCGCTACACCACAGAGAAAGGCACTCGGAAGCACTGGCAACAGAAAAAATGCACTCAGAGGCCCCTAGACCACAAAAAAAGGTACTTGGAGGCCCCTACACTGGAAAAAAAGGCACTCGGAAGCCCCTACACCACAAAAAAAGGCACTTGGGGGCTGCTACAATGCAAAAAAAGGCACTTGGAGGCCCCTGAACCACAAGAAAAGGCACTCGGGGCCACTAGACCGCAAAAAAAAGGTACATGGAGGACCACACACCCCAAAATAACAGCACTTGGTGGCCCCTGAACCACAAGGAAAGGCACTCAGTGGCTCCTACAGCACAAAAAAAGGCACTCGGGGGCTGCTACAATGTGAAACAAGGCACTCGGAGGGCCCGGCACCACCAAAAAAGGCACTCGGAGGCTCCTGCACTGGAAAAAGAGGCACTTGCAGGCCTGTACACTGGAAATAAAGGCACTTGGAGGCCCCTGCACTGGAAAAAGAGGCACTTGCAGGCCTGTACACTGGAAAGAAAGGCACTCGGTGGCCCCAACAGCACAAAAAAAAAGGCTCTTGGAGGCTGCTACAATGCGAAAACAGGCACTCGGATGCCCCTACACCGGAAGGAAAGGCACTCGGAGGGCCCTGCACCATAAACCAAGGCACTCGGATGCTGCTACACGGTAGAGAAAGGCACTCGGAGGCCCCTGCACTGGAAAAAAAGGCACTTGGAGGCCAGTGCACCACAAAAAAGGCACTCGGAGGCTGCTACAATGCAAAAAAAGGCACTTGGAGGCCCCTACACTGGAAGAAAAGACACTCGGAGGCGTGTGCACCACAAGAAAAGGCACTCAGAGGCCTCTGCACCAGAAACAAAGGCACTCGGAGGCCCCCGCACTGGAAAAAAAGGCACTTGGAGGCCAGTGCACCACCTAAGAAGGCACTCGGAGGGTGCTACAGTGCAAAAAAGGTCCCCTACAGCACAAAAAAAGGCTCTTGGGGGCTGCTACAATGCAAAAACAGGCACTCGGAGGCCCCTGCACCAGAAACAAAGGCACTCGGAGGCCCCTGCACTGGAAAAAAAGGCACTTGTAGGCCAGTGCACCACCTAAAAAGGCACTCGGAGGCTGCTACAATGCAAAAAAAGGCACTCGGAGGCCCCTACACTGGAATAAAAGGCACTCGGAGGCCAGTGCACCACAAGAAAAGGCACTCAGTGGCCCCTACAGCACAAAAAAAGGCTCTTGAGGGCTGCTACAATGTGAAACAAGGCACTCAGAGGCCCCTGAACCACAAGAAAAGGCACTCGGGGGCCCCTGAACCACAATAAAAAGGCACTCGGAGGCCCCTACAGCACAAGCAAAGGCACTTGGGGGCTGCTACAATGTGAAACAAGGCACTCGGAGGGCCCTGAAGCACAAAAAAGGCACTCAGGGGCTCCTACAGCACAAAAAAAGGCACTCGGGGGCTGCTACAATGTGAAACAAGGCACTCGGAGGGCCCAGCACCACCAAAAAAGGCACTCGGGCGCCCCTACATTGCAAAAAAAGGCACTTGGAGGCTACTACACTGCAAAAAAATGCACTTGGAGGCCCCTACATTGCAAAAAAAGGCACTTGGAGGCCCCTGCACCACAAAAGAAGGCACTCGGAGGCTCCTGCACCACAAAAGAAGGCACTCGGTAGCCCCTACATTGCAAAAAAAGGCACTTGGAGGCTACTACACTGCAAAAGAATGCACCCTGAGGCCCCTGCACCGCAAAAAAAGGCACTCGGTGGCCCCGACACCACAAAAAAAGGCACTCGGGGGCTGCTACACGGCAAAAAAAGGCACTTGGAGGGCCCTGCACCAGAAACAAAGGCACTTGGAGGCCCCTGCACCACAAAAGAAGGCACTCGGAGGCCCCTGAACCACAAGAAAAGGCACTCAGGGCCACTACACCGCAAGAAAAAGGTACATGGAGGACCACACACCCCAAAATAACAGCACTCGGAGGCCCCGGAACCAGAAGGAAAGGCACTCAGTGGCTCCTACAGCACAAAAAAAGGCACTCGGGGGCTGCTACAATGTGAAACAAGGCACTCGGAGGGCCATGCACCACCAAAAAAGGCACTCGGAGGCTCCTGCACTGGGAAAAGAGGCACTTGCAGGCCTGTACACTGGAAATAAAGGCACTCGGTGGCCCCGACAGCACAAAAAAGGCGCTTGGAGGCTGCTACAATGCGAAAACAGGCACTCGGATGCCCCTACACCAGAAGGAAAGGCACTCGGAGGCTGCTACACGGTAGAGAAAGGCACTCGGAGGCCCCTGCACTGGAAAAAAAGGCACTTGGAGGCCAGTGCACCACAAAAAAGGCACTCGGAGGCTGCTACAATGCAAAAAAAGGCACTCGGAGGCCTGTACACTGGAATAAAAGGCACTCGGAGGCCAGTGCACCACAAGAAAAGCCACTCGGAGGCCCCTGCACCAGAAACAAAGGCACTCAGAGGCCCCTGCACTGGAAAAAGAGGCACTTGCAGGCCTGTACACTGGAAAGAAAGGCACTCGGAGGCCCCTGCACCACAAAAAAAAGGCACTCGGAAGCCCCTACATTGCAAAAAAAGGCACTTGGAGGCTACTACACTGCAAAAAAATGCACCCTGAGGCCCCTGCATCCCAAAAAAGGGCACTTGGTGGCCCCGACACCACAAAAGAAGGCACTCGGGGGCTGCTACAACGTGAAAAAGGCACTCGGAGGGCCCTGCACCACAAAAAAAAGCACTCGGAGGCTCCTGCACTGGAAAAAGAGGCACTTGCAGGCCTGTACACCGGAAATACGGGCACTTGGAGGCCCCTGCACCACAAAAGAAGGCACTTGGAGGCCCCTACGCTGCAAGAAAAGGCACTTGGAGGGCCCTTCGCCGCAGAAAAAGGCACTTGGAGGCTACTGCACTGCAAAAAAAGGAACTTGGAGGCTACTGCACTGCAAATAAAGGCACTCAGTAGCCCCTGCACCACAAAAAAAGGCACTCAGTAGCCCCTGCACCACAAAAAAAGGCACTCGGAGGCCTACACACCGCAAAAAAAGGCACTCGGAGGCCAGTGCACTGAAAGACAGGGCACTTGGAGGCCAGTGCACCGCAAAAAAAAATGCACTCAGAGGCCCCTACACCACAAAAGAAAGGCACTCGGATGCCACACCACAAAAAAAGGCACTCAGCTGCCCCTGCACCAGAAACAAAGGCACTCGGAGGGCCCTGCACCACAGAAGAAGGCACTCGGAGGCCCCTGCACCACAAAAAGGGGCACTCGGAAGCCCCTACACCACAAAAGAAGGCACTCGGGGGCTGCTACAATGTGAAAACAGGCACTCCGGTGCCCCTGCTCCGGAAAGAAAGGCACTCAGAGGGCCCTGCAGCACAAAAAAAGGCACTCAGCTGCCCTTACAGTGGAAAAACAGGCACTTGGAGGCTGCTACACCCCAGAAAAAGGCACTCAGTGGCCCCCACGCTGCAAAAAAAGGCACTCAGGGGCTGCTACAATGTGAAACAAGGCACGCGGAGGGCCCGGCACCACCAAAAGAGGCACTCGGAGGCTCCTGCACTGGAAAAAGAGGCACTTGCAGGCCTGTACACCAGAAAAAAAGGCACTCGGAGGCCGCTACACCGCAGAGAAAGGCACTCGGAGGCACCTGCAACGGAAAAATATGCACTCGGAGGCCCCTTCACCACAAAAAAAGGCACTCGGCTGCCCCTACACTGGAAAAAAAAGGCACTCGGATGCCCCTACAGCACAAAAAAAGGCACTTGGGGGCTGCTACAATGCAAAAAAAGGCACTTGGAGGGCCCTGCACCAGAAACAAAGGCACTCGGAGGCCCCTGAACCACAAGAAAAGGCACTCGGGGCCACTACACCGCAAGAAAAAGGTACATGGAGGACCACACACCCCAAAATAACAGCACTCGGAGGCCCCTGAACCAGAAGGAAAGGCACTCAGTGGCTCCTACAGCACAAAAAAAGGCACTCGGGGGCTGCTACAATGTGAAACAAGGCACTCGGAGGGCCCGGCACCACCAAAAAAGGCACTCGGAGGCTCCTGCACTGGAAAAAGAGGCACTTGGAGGCCTGTACACTGGAAATAAAGGCACTTGGAGGCCCCTGCACTGGAAAAAGAGGCACTTGCAGGCCTGTACACTGGAAAGAAAGGCACTTAGTGGCCCCAACAGCACAAAAAAAGGCTCTTGGAGGCTGCTACAATGCGAAAACAGGCACTCGGATGCCCCTACACCGGAAGGAAAGGCACTCGGAGGGCCCTGCACCACAAACCAAGGCACTCGGAGGCTGCTACACGGTAGAGAAAGGCACTCGGAGGCCTCTGCACTGGAAGAAAAGGCACTTGGAGGCCAGTGCACCACAAAAAAGGCACTCGGAGGCTGCTACAATGCAAAAAAAGGCACTCGGAGGCCCCTACACTGGAAGAAAAGACACTCGGAGGCGTGTGCACCACAAGAAAAGGCACTCGGAGGCCCCTGCACCAGAAACAAAGGCACTCAGAGGCCCCTGCACTGGAAAAAGAGGCACTTGCAGGCCTGTACACTGGAAAGAAAGGCACTCGGAGGCCCCTGCACCACAAAAAAAAGGCACTCGGAAGCCCCTACATTGCAAAAAAAGGCACTTGGAGGCTACTACACTGCAAAAAAATGCACCCTGAGGCCCCTGCATCCCAAAAAAGGGCACTTGGTGGCCCCGACACCACAAAAATGGCACTCGGGGCCTGCTACAACGTGAAAAAGGCACTCGGAGGGCCCTGCACCACAAAAAAAAGCACTCGGAGGCTCCTGCACTGGAAAAAGAGGCACTTGCAGGCCTGTACACCGGAAATACAGGCACTTGGAGGCCCCTGCACCACAAAAGAAGGCACTTGGAGGCCCCTACGCTGCAAGAAAAGGCACTTGGAGGGCCCTTCGCCGCAGAAAAAGGCACTTGGAGGCTACTGCACTGCAAAAAAAGGAACTTGGAGGCTACTGCACTGCAAATAAAGGCACTCAGTAGCCCCTGCACCACAAAAAAAGGCACTCAGTAGCCCCTGCACCGCAAAAAAAGGCACTCAGTAGCCCCTGCACCGCAAAAAAAGGCACTCGGAGGCCAGTGCACTGAAAAACAGGGCACTTGGAGGCCAGTGCACCGCAAAAAAAAAATGCACTCAGAGGCCCCTACACCACAAAAGAAAGGCACTCGGAGGCCCCTGCACCAGAAACAAAGGCACTCGGAGGCCCCTGCACCAGAAACAAAGGCACTCGGAGGCCCCTGCACTGGAAGAAAAGGCACTTGGAGGCCAGTGCACCACAAAAAAGGCACTCGGAGGCTGCTACAATGCAAAAAAAGTAACTTGGAGGGCCCTGCACCACAAAAGAAGGCACTCGGAGGCCCCTGAACCACAAGAAAAGGCACTCGGGGCCACTACATCGCAAATAAAAGATACATGGAGGACCACACACCCCAAAATAACAGCACTCGGAGGCCCCGGAACCACAAGAAAAGGTACTCAGTGGCTCCAACAGCACAAAAAAAGGCACTCGGGGGCTGCTACAATGTGAAACAAGGCACTCGGAGGGCCCTGCACCACCAAAAAAGGCACTTGGAGGCTCCTGCACTGGAAAAAGAGGCACTTGCAAGCCTGTACACTGGAAAGAAAGGCACTTGGAGGCTCCTGCACTGGAAAAAGAGGCACTTGGAGGCCTGTACACTGGAAATAAAGGCACTCAGAGGCCCCTTCATTGCAAAAAAGTCACTCAGAGGGCCTGCACCACCTAAAAAGGCACTCGGAGGCTCCTGCACTGGAAAAAGAGGCACTCGGAAGCCCCTACATTGCAAAGAAAGGCACTTGGAGGCTACTACACTGCAAAAAAATGCACCCTGAGGCCCCTGCACCGCAAAAAAGGGCACTTGGTGGCCCCGACACCACAAAGAAAGGCTCTCAGGGGCTGCTACAATGCGAAAAGAGAGGCACTCGGAGGCTGCTACAACGCGAAACAAGGCACTCGGAGGGCCCTGCACCACAAAAAAAAGCACTCGGAGGCTCCTGCACTGGAAAAAGAGGCACTTGCAGGCCTGTACACCGGAAACAAAGGCACTCGGACGCCCCTGCACCAGAAACAAAGGCACTCGGAGGCCCCTGCACCAGAAACAAAGGCACTCGGAGGGCCCTTCGCCGCAGAAAAAGGCACTCAGTAGCCCCTGCACCGCCAAAAAAGGCACTTGCAGGCCTCCACACCGCAAAAAAGGGCACTCGGAGGCCAGTGCACTGAAAAACAGGGCACTTGGAGGCCAGTGCACCGCAAAAAAAAATGCACTCGGAGGCCCCGACACCACAAAAGAAAGGCACTCTAAGGCCCCTACAGCACAAAACAAAGGCACTCGGAGGCCCCTGCACCACAAGCAAAGGCACTCGGAGGCCCCTGCACCACAAGCAAAGGCACTCGGAGGCCCCTGCACCACAAGCAAAGGCACTCGGAGGCTGCTACACGGTAGAGAAAGGCACTCGGAGGCCCCTGCACTGGAAAAAAAGGCACTTGGAGGCCAGTGCACCACAAAAAAGGCACTCGGAGGCTGCTACAATGCAAAAAAAGGCACTCGGAGGCCCCTACACTGGAAGAAAAGACACTCGGAGGCGTGTGCACCACAAGAAAAGGCACTCAGAGGCCTCTGCACCAGAAACAAAGGCACTCGGAGGCCCCCGCACTGGAAAAAAAGGCACTTGGAGGCCAGTGCACCACCTAAGAAGGCACTCGGAGGGTGCTACAGTGCAAAAAAGGGCCCCTACAGCACAAAAAAAGGCTCTTGGGGGCTGCTACAATGAAAAACAGGCACTCGGAGGCCCCTGCACCAGAAACAAAGGCACTCGGAGGCCCCTGCACTGGAAAAAAAGGCACTTGTAGGCCAGTGCACCACCTAAAAAGGCACTCGGAGGCTGCTACAATGCAAAAAAAGGCACTCGGAGGCCCCTACACTGGAATAAAAGGCACTCGGAGGCCAGTGCACCACAAGAAAAGGCACTCAGTGGCCCCTACAGCACAAAAAAAGGCTCTTGAGGGCTGCTACAATGTGAAACAAGGCACTCAGAGGCCCCTGAACCACAAGAAAAGGCACTCGGGGGCCCCTGAACCACAATAAAAAGGCACTCGGAGGCCCCTACAGCACAAGCAAAGGCACTCGGGGGCTGCTACAATGTGAAACAAGGCACTCGGAGGGCCCAGCACCACCAAAAAAGGCACTCGGAGGCTCCTGCACTGGAAATAAAGGCACTTGGAGGCTCCTGCACCACAAAAAAAGTCACTTGGAGGCCCCCACATTGCAAAAAAAGGCACTTGGAGGCTACTACACTGCAAAAGAATGCACCCTGAGGCCCCTGCACCGCAAAAAAAGGCACTCGGGGGCTGCTACACGGCAAAAAAAGGCACTTGAAGGGCCCTGCACCAGAAACAAAGGCACTTGGAGGCCCCTGAACCACAAGAAAAGGCACTCGGGGCCACTAGACCGCAAGAAAAAGGTACATGGAGGACCACACACCCCAAAATAACAGCACTCGGAGGCCCCTGAACCAGAAGGAAAGGCACTCAGTGGCTCCTACAGCACAAAAAAAGGCACTCGGGGGCTGCTACAATGTGAAACAAGGCACTCGGAGGGCCCTGCACCACCAAAAAAGGCACTCGGAGGCTCCTGCACTGGAAAAAGAGGCACTTGGAGGCCTGTACACTGGAAAGAAAGGCACTCGGAGGGCCCTGCACTGGAAAAAGAGGCACTTGCAGGCCTGTACACTGGAAATAAAGGCACTCGGTGGCCCCGACAGCACAAAAAAGGCGCTTGGAGGCTGCTACAATGCGAAAACAGGCACTCGGATGCCCCTACACCAGAAGGAAAGGCACTCGGAGGGCCCTGCTCCACAAACCAAGGCACTCGGAGGCTGCTACACGGTAGAGAAAGGCACTCGGAGGCCCCTGCACTGGAAAAAAAGGCACTTGGAGGCCAGTGCACCACAAAAAAGGCACTCGGAGGCTGCTACAATGCAAAAAAAGGCTCTTGGAGGCTACTACACTGCAAAAAAAGCACTCAGTAGCCCCTGCACCACAAAAAAAGCCACTCGGAGGCCTACACACCGCAAAAAAAGGCACTCGGAGGCCAGTGCACTGAAAAACAGGCCACTTGGAGGCCAGTGCACCGCAAAAAAAAATGCACTCAGAGGCCCCTACACCACAAAAGAAAGGCACTCGGATGCCACACCACAAAAAAAGGCACTCAGCTGCCCCTGCACCAGAAACAAAGGCACTCGGAGGGCCCTGCACCACAGAAGAAGGCACTCGGAGGCCCCTGCACCACAAAAAGGGGCACTCGGAAGCCCCTACACCACAAAAGAAGGCACTCGGGGGCTGCTACAATGTGAAAACAGGCACTCCGGTGCACCTGCTCCGGAAAGAAAGGCACTCAGAGGGCCCTGCAGCACAAAAAAAGGCACTCAGCTGCCCTTACAGTGGAAAAACAGGCACTTGGAGGCTGCTACACCCCAGAAAAAGGCATTCAGTGGCCCCCACGCTGCAAAAAAAGGCACTCAGGGGCTGCTACAATGTGAAACAAGGCACGCGGAGGGTCCGGCACCACCAAAAGAGGCACTTGGAGGCTCCTGCACTGGAAAAAGAGGCACTTGCAGGCCTGTACACCGGAAAAAAAGGCACTCGGGGGCCGCTACACCGCAGAGAAAGGCACTCGGAGGCACCTGCAACGGAAAAATATGCACTCGGAGGCCCCTTCACCACAAAAAAAGGCACTCGGCTGCCCCTACACTGGAAAAAAAAGGCACTCGGAGGCCCCTACAGCACAAAAAAAGGCACTTGGGGGCTGCTACAATGCAAAAAAAGGCACTTGGAGGGCCCTGAACCAGAAACAAAGGCACTTGGAGGGCCCTGCACCACAAGAAAAGGCACTCGGGGCCACTACACCGCAAGAAAAAGGTACATGGAGGACCACACACCCCAAAATAACAGCACTCGGAGGCCCCTGAACCACAAGGAAAGGCACTCAGTGGCTCCTACAGCACAAAAAAAGGCACTCGGGGGCTGCTACAATGTGAAACAAGGCACTCGGAGGGCCCGGCACCACCAAAAAAGGCACTCGGAGGCTCCTGCACTGCAAAAAGAGGCACTTGGAGGCCTGTACACTGGAAATAAAGGCACTTGGAGGCCCCTGCACTGGAAAAAGAGGCACTTGGAGGCCTGTACACTGGAAAGAAAGGCACTCGGTGGCCCCAACAGCACAAAAAAAGGCTCTTGGAGGCTGCTACAATGCGAAAACAGGCACTCGGATGCCCCTACACCAGAAGGAAAGGCACTCGGAGGGCCCTGCTCCACAAACCAAGGCACTCGGAGGCTGCTACACGGTAGAGAAAGGCACTCGGAGGCCCCTGCACTGGAAAAAAAGGCACTTGGAGGCCAGTGCACCACAAAAAAGGCACTCGGAGGCTGCTACAATGCAAAAAAAGGCTCTTGGAGGCTACTACACTGCAAAAAAAGCACTCAGTAGCCCCTGCACCACAAAAAAAGCCACTCGGAGGCCTACACACCGCAAAAAAAGGCACTCGGAGGCCAGTGCACTGAAAAACAGGCCACTTGGAGGCCAGTGCACCGCAAAAAAAAATGCACTCAGAGGCCCCTACACCACAAAAGAAAGGCACTCGGATGCCACACCACAAAAAAAGGCACTCAGCTGCCCCTGCACCAGAAACAAAGGCACTCGGAGGGCCCTGCACCACAGAAGAAGGCACTCGGAGGCCCCTGCACCACAAAAAGGGGCACTCGGAAGCCCCTACACCACAAAAGAAGGCACTCGGGGGCTGCTACAATGTGAAAACAGGCACTCCGGTGCACCTGCTCCGGAAAGAAAGGCACTCAGAGGGCCCTGCAGCACAAAAAAAGGCACTCAGCTGCCCTTACAGTGGAAAAACAGGCACTTGGAGGCTGCTACACCCCAGAAAAAGGCATTCAGTGGCCCCCACACTGCAAAAAAAGGCACTCAGGGGCTGCTACAATGTGAAACAAGGCACGCGGAGGGTCCGGCACCACCAAAAGAGGCACTTGGAGGCTCCTGCACTGGAAAAAGAGGCACTTGCAGGCCTGTACACCGGAAAAAAAGGCACTCGGAGGCCGCTACACCGCAGAGAAAGGCACTCGGAGGCACCTGCAACGGAAAAATATGCACTCGGAGGCCCCTTCACCACAAAAAAAGGCACTCGGCTGCCCCTACACTGGAAAAAAAAGGCACTCGGAGGCCCCTACAGCACAAAAAAAGGCACTTGGGGGCTGCTACAATGCAAAAAAAGGCACTTGGAGGGCCCTGAACCAGAAACAAAGGCACTTGGAGGGCCCTGCACCACAAGAAAAGGCACTCGGGGCCACTACACCGCAAGAAAAAGGTACATGGAGGACCACACACCCCAAAATAACAGCACTCGGAGGCCCCTGAACCAGAAGGAAAGGCACTCAGTGGCTCCTACAGCACAAAAAAAGGCACTCGGGGGCTGCTACAATGTGAAACAAGGCACTCGGAGGGCCCGGCACCACCAAAAAAGGCACTCGGAGGCTCCTGCACTGCAAAAAGAGGCACTTGCAGGCCTGTACACTGGAAATAAAGGCACTTGGAGGCCCCTGCACTGGAAAAAGAGGCACTTGGAGGCCTGTACACTGGAAATAAAGGCACTCGGTGGCCCCAACAGCACAAAAAAAGGCTCTTGGAGGCTGCTACAATGCGAAAACAGGCACTCGGATGCCCCTACACCGGAAGGAAAGGCACTCGGAGGGCCCTGCACCACAAACCAAGGCACTCGGAGGCTGCTACACGGTAGAGAAAGGCACTCGGAGGCCCCTGCACTGGAAAAAAAGGCACTTGGAGGCCAGTGCACCACAAAAAAGGCACTCGGAGGCTGCTACAATGCAAAAAAAGGCACTCGGAGGCCCCTACACTGGAAGAAAAGACACTCGGAGGCCTGTGCACCACAAGAAAAGGCACTCAGAGGCCTCTGCACCAGAAACAAAGGCACTCGGAGGCCCCCGCACTGGAAAAAAAGGCACTTGGAGGCCAGTGCACCACCTAAGAAGGCACTCGGAGGGTGCTACAGTGCAAAAAAGGGCCCCTACAGCACAAAAAAAGGCTCTTGGGGGCTGCTACAATGCAAAAACAGGCACTCGGAGGCCCCTGCACCAGAAACAAAGGCACTCGGAGGCCCCTGCACTGGAAAAAAAGGCACTTGTAGGCCAGTGCACCACCTAAAAAGGCACTCGGAGGCTGCTACAATGCAAAAAAAGGCACTCGGAGGCCCCTACACTGGAATAAAAGGCACTCGGAGGCCAGTGCACCACAAGAAAAGGCACTCAGTGGCCCCTACAGCACAAAAAAAGGCTCTTGAGGGCTGCTACAATGTGAAACAAGGCACTCGGGGGCCCCTGAACCACAAGAAAAGGCACTCGGGGGCCCCTGAACCACAATAAAAAGGCACTCGGAGGCCCCTACAGCACAAGCAAAGGCACTTGGGGGCTGCTACAATGTGAAACAAGGCACTCGGAGGGCCCTGAAGCACAAAAAAAGGCACTCAGTGGCTCCTACAGCACAAAAAAAGGCACTCGGGGGCTGCTACAATGTGAAACAAGGCACTCGGAGGGCCCAGCACCACCAAAAAAAGCACTCGGGCGCCCCTACATTGCAAAAAAAGGCACTTGGAGGCTACTACACTGCAAAAAAATGCACTTGGAGGCCCCTACATTGCAAAAAAAGGCACTTGGAGGCCCCTGCACCACAAAAGAAGGCACTCGGAGGCTCCTGCACCACAAAAGAAGGCACTCGGTAGCCCCTACATTGCAAAAAAAGGCACTTGGAGGCTACTACACTGCAAAAGAATGCACCCTGAGGCCCCTGCACCGCAAAAAAAGGCACTCGGGGGCTGCTACACGGCAAAAAAAGGCACTTGGAGGGCCCTGCACCAGAAACAAAGGCACTTGGAGGCCCCTGAACCACAAGAAAAGGCACTCGGGGCCACTAGACCGCAAGAAAAAGGTACATGGAGCACCACACACCCCAAAATAACAGCACTCGGAGGCCCCTGAACCAGAAGGAAAGGCACTCAGTGGCTCCTACAGCACAAAAAAAGGCACTCGGGGGCTGCTACAATGTGAAACAAGGCACTCGGAGGGCCCGGCACCACCAAAAAAGGCACTCGGAGGCTCCTGCACTGGAAAAAGAGGCACTTGGAGGCCTGTACACTGGAAATAAAGGCACTCGGAGGGCCCTGCACTGGAAAAAGAGGCACTTGCAGGCCTGTACACTGGAAATAAAGGCACTCGGTGGCCCCGACAGCACAAAAAAGGCGCTTGGAGGCTGCTACAATGCGAAAACAGGCACTCGGATGCCCCTACACCAGAAGGAAAGGCACTCGGAGGGCCCTGCTCCACAAACCAAGGCACTCGGAGGCTGCTACACGGTAGAGAAAGGCACTCGGAGGCCCCTGCACTGGAAAAAAAGGCACTTGGAGGCCAGTGCACCACAAAAAAGGCACTCGGAGGCTGCTACAATGCAAAAAAAGGCTCTTGGAGGCTACTACACTGCAAAAAAAGCACTCAGTAGCCCCTGCACCACAAAAAAAGCCACTCGGAGGCCTACACACCGCAAAAAAAGGCACTCGGAGGCCAGTGCACTGAAAAACAGGCCACTTGGAGGCCAGTGCACCGCAAAAAAAAATGCACTCAGAGGCCCCTACACCACAAAAGAAAGGCACTCGGATGCCACACCACAAAAAAAGGCACTCAGCTGCCCCTGCACCAGAAACAAAGGCACTCGGAGGGCCCTGCACCACAGAAGAAGGCACTCGGAGGCCCCTGCACCACAAAAAGGGGCACTCGGAAGCCCCTACACCACAAAAGAAGGCACTCGGGGGCTGCTACAATGTGAAAACAGGCACTCCGGTGCACCTGCTCCGGAAAGAAAGGCACTCAGAGGGCCCTGCAGCACAAAAAAAGGCACTCAGCTGCCCTTACAGTGGAAAAACAGGCACTTGGAGGCTGCTACACCCCAGAAAAAGGCATTCAGTGGCCCCCACACTGCAAAAAAAGGCACTCAGGGGCTGCTACAATGTGAAACAAGGCACGCGGAGGGTCCGGCACCACCAAAAGAGGCACTCGGAGGCTCCTGCACTGGAAAAAGAGGCACTTGCAGGCCTGTACACCGGAAAAAAAGGCACTCGGAGGCCGCTACACCGCAGAGAAAGGCACTCGGAGGCACCTGCAACGGAAAAATATGCACTCGGAGGCCCCTTCACCACAAAAAAAGGCACTCGGCTGCCCCTACACTGGAAAAAAAAGGCACTCGGAGGCCCCTACAGCACAAAAAAAGGCACTTGGGGGCTGCTACAATGCAAAAAACGGCACTTGGAGGGCCCTGAACCAGAAACAAAGGCACTTGGAGGGCCCTGCACCACAAGAAAAGGCACTCGGGGCCACTACACCGCAAGAAAAAGGTACATGGAGGACCACACACCCCAAAATAACAGCACTCGGAGGCCCCTGAACCAGAAGGAAAGGCACTCAGTGGCTCCTACAGCACAAAAAAAGGCACTCGGGGGCTGCTACAATGTGAAACAAGGCACTCGGAGGGCCCGGCACCACCAAAAAAGGCACTCGGAGGCTCCTGCACTGCAAAAAGAGGCACTTGGAGGCCTGTACACTGGAAATAAAGGCACTTGGAGGCCCCTGCACTGGAAAAAGAGGCACTTGGAGGCCTGTACACTGGAAATAAAGGCACTCGGTGGCCCCAACAGCACAAAAAAAGGCTCTTGGAGGCTGCTACAATGCGAAAACAGGCACTCGGATGCCCCTACACCGGAAGGAAAGGCACTCGGAGGGCCCTGCACCACAAACCAAGGCACTCGGAGGCTGCTACACGGTAGAGAAAGGCACTCGGAGGCCCCTGCACTGGAAAAAAAGGCACTTGGAGGCCAGTGCACCACAAAAAAGGCACTCGGAGGCTGCTACAATGCAAAAAAAGGCACTCGGAGGCCCCTACACTGGAAGAAAAGACACTCGGAGGCCTGTGCACCACAAGAAAAGGCACTCAGAGGCCTCTGCACCAGAAACAAAGGCACTCGGAGGCCCCCGCACTGGAAAAAAAGGCACTTGGAGGCCAGTGCACCACCTAAGAAGGCACTCGGAGGGTGCTACAGTGCAAAAAAGGGCCCCTACAGCACAAAAAAAGGCTCTTGGGGGCTGCTACAATGCAAAAACAGGCACTCGGAGGCCCCTGCACCAGAAACAAAGGCACTCGGAGGCCCCTGCACTGGAAAAAAAGGCACTTGTAGGCCAGTGCACCACCTAAAAAGGCACTCGGAGGCTGCTACAATGCAAAAAAAGGCACTCGGAGGCCCCTACACTGGAATAAAAGGCACTCGGAGGCCAGTGCACCACAAGAAAAGGCACTCAGTGGCCCCTACAGCACAAAAAAAGGCTCTTGAGGGCTGCTACAATGTGAAACAAGGCACTCAGAGGCCCCTGAACCACAAGAAAAGGCACTCGGGGGCCCCTGAACCACAATAAAAAGGCACTCGGAGGCCCCTACAGCACAAGCAAAGGCACTTGGGGGCTGCTA
The DNA here is from genome assembly GCF_036370855.1 of Dromaius novaehollandiae. Lineage (NCBI taxonomy): Eukaryota > Metazoa > Chordata > Aves > Casuariiformes > Dromaiidae > Dromaius > Dromaius novaehollandiae. The sequence continues at coordinate 146,649 of NW_026991467.1, read as the reverse complement.
CAATGTGAAACAAGGCACTCGGAGGGCCCTGAAGCACAAAAAAAGGCACTCAGTGGCTCCTACAGCACAAAAAAAGGCACTCGGGGGCTGCTACAATGTGAAACAAGGCACTCGGAGGGCCCAGCACCACCAAAAAAGGCACTCGGGCGCCCCTACATTGCAAAAAAAGGCACTTGGAGGCTACTACACTGCAAAAAAATGCACTTGGAGGCCCCTACATTGCAAAAAAAGGCACTTGGAGGCCCCTGCACCACAAAAGAAGGCACTCGGAGGCTCCTGCACCACAAAAGAAGGCACTCGGTAGCCCCTACATTGCAAAAAAAGGCACTTGGAGGCTACTACACTGCAAAAGAATGCACCCTGAGGCCCCTGCACCGCAAAAAAAGGCACTCGGTGGCCCCGACACCACAAAAAAAGGCACTCGGGGGCTGCTACACGGCAAAAAAAGGCACTTGGAGGGCCCTGCACCAGAAACAAAGGCACTTGGAGGCCCCTGCACCACAAAAGAAGGCACTCGGAGGCCCCTGAACCACAAGAAAAGGCACTCAGGGCCACTACACCGCAAGAAAAAGGTACATGGAGGACCACACACCCCAAAATAACAGCACTCGGAGGCCCCTGAACCAGAAGGAAAGGCACTCAGTGGCTCCTACAGCACAAAAAAAGGCACTCGGGGGCTGCTACAATGTGAAACAAGGCACTCGGAGGGCCCGGCACCACCAAAAAAGGCACTCGGAGGCTCCTGCACTGGAAAAAGAGGCACTTGGAGGCCTGTACACTGGAAATAAAGGCACTTGGAGGCCCCTGCACTGGAAAAAGAGGCACTTGCAGGCCTGTACACTGGAAAGAAAGGCACTCGGAGGCTCCTGCACTGGGAAAAGAGGCACTTGCAGGCCTGTACACTGGAAATAAAGGCACTCGGTGGCCCCGACAGCACAAAAAAGGCGCTTGGAGGCTGCTACAATGCGAAAACAGGCACTCGGATGCCCCTACACCGGAAGGAAAGGCACTCAGAGGGCCCTGCTCCACAAACCAAGGCACTCGGAGGCTGCTACACGGTAGAGAAAGGCACTCGGAGGCCCCTGCACTGGAAAAAAAGGCACTTGGAGGCCAGTGCACCACAAAAAAGGCACTCGGAGGCTGCTACAATGCAAAAATGGCACTCGGAGGCCCCTACACTGGAAAGAAAAGACACTCGGAGGCCTGTGCACCACAAGAAAAGGCACTCGGACGCCCCTGCACCAGAAACAAAGGCACTTGGAGGGCCCTGCTCCACAAAAGAAGGCACTCGGAGGCCCCTGAACCACAAGAAAAGGCACTCGGGGCCACTACACCGCAAAAAAAAGGTACATGGAGGACCACACACCCCAAAATAACAGCACTCAGAGGCCCCGGAACCAGAAGGAAAGGCACTCAGTGGCTCCTACAGCACAAAAAAAGGCACTCGGGGGCTGCTACAATGTGAAACAAGGCACTCGGAGGGCCCGGCACCACCAAAAAAGGCACTCGGAGGCTCCTGCACTGGAAAAAGAGGCACTTGCAGGCCTGTACACTGGAAATAAAGGCACTTGGAGGCCCCTGCACTGGAAAAAGAGGCACTTGCAGGCCTGTACACTGGAAAGAAAGGCACTCGGTGGCCCCAACAGCACAAAAAAAGGCTCTTGGAGGCTGCTACAATGCGAAAACAGGCACTCGGATGCCCCTACACCGGAAGGAAAGGCACTCGGAGGGCCCTGCACCACAAACCAAGGCACTCGGAGGCTGCTACACGGTAGAGAAAGGCACTCGGAGGCCCCTGCACTGGAAGAAAAGGCACTTGGAGGCCAGTGCACCACAAAAAAGGCACTCGGAGGCTGCTACAATGCAAAAAAAGGCACTCGGAGGCCCCTACACTGGAAGAAAAGACACTCGGAGGCCTGTGCACCACAAGAAAAGGCACTCAGAGGCCTCTGCACCAGAAACAAAGGCACTCGGAGGCCCCCGCACTGGAAAAAAAGGCACTTGGAGGCCAGTGCACCACCTAAGAAGGCACTCGGAGGGTGCTACAGTGCAAAAAAGGTCCCCTACAGCACAAAAAAAGGCTCTTGGGGGCTGCTACAATGCAAAAACAGGCACTCGGAGGCCCCTGCACCAGAAACAAAGGCACTCGGAGGCCCCTGCACCAGAAAAAAAGGCACTTGTAGGCCAGTGCACCACCTAAAAAGGCACTCGGAGGCTGCTACAATGCAAAAAAAGGCACTCGGAGGCCCCTACACTGGAATAAAAGGCACTCGGAGGCCAGTGCACCACAAGAAAAGGCACTCAGTGGCCCCTACAGCACAAAAAAAGGCTCTTGAGGGCTGCTACAATGTGAAACAAGGCACTCAGAGGCCCCTGAACCACAAGAAAAGGCACTCGGGGGCCCCTGAACCACAATAAAAAGGCACTCGGAGGCCCCTACAGCACAAGCAAAGGCACTTGGGGGCTGCTACAATGTGAAACAAGGCACTCGGAGGGCCCTGAAGCACAAAAAAAGGCACTCGGGGGCTGCTACAATGTGAAACAAGGCACTCGGAGGGCCCTGCACCACCAAAAAAGGCACTCGGGCGCCCCTACATTGCAAAAAAAGGCACTTGGAGGCTACTACACTGCAAAAAAATGCACTTGGAGGCCCCTACATTGCAAAAAAAGGCACTCGGAGGCCCCTGCACCACAAAAGAAGGCACTGGAGGCTCCTGCACCACAATAGAAGGCACTCGGTAGCCCCTACATTGCAAAAAAAGGCACTTGGAGGCTACTACACTGCAAAAGAATGCACCCTGAGGCCCCTGCACCGCAAAAAAAGGCACTCGGTGGCCCCGACACCACAAAAGAAGGCACTCGGGGGCTGCTACACGGCAAAAAAAGGCACTTGGAGGGCCCTGCACCAGAAACAAAGGCACTTGGAGGCCCCTGCACCACAAAAGAAGGCACTCGGAGGCCCCTGAACCACAAGAAAAGGCACTCGGGGCCACTACACCGCAAGAAAAAGGTACATGGAGGACCACACACCCCAAAATAACAGCACTCGGAGGCCCCTGAACCAGAAGGAAAGGCACTCAGTGGCTCCTACAGCACAAAAAAAGGCACTCGGGGGCTGCTACAATGTGAAACAAGGCACTCGGAGGGCCCGGCACCACCAAAAAAGGCACTCGGAGGCTCCTGCACTGGAAAAAGAGGCACTTGGAGGCCTGTACACTGGAAATAAAGGCACTTGGAGGCCCCTGCACTGGAAAAAGAGGCACTTGCAGGCCTGTACACTGGAAATAAAGGCACTTGGTGGCCCCAACAGCACAAAAAAAGGCTCTTGGAGGCTGCTACAATGCGAAAACAGGCACTCGGAGGCCCCTACACCGGAAGGAAAGGCACTCGGAGGGCCCTGCTCCACAAACCAAGGCACTCGGAGGCTGCTACAAGGTAGAGAAAGGCACTCGGAGGCCCCTGCACTGGAAAAAAAGGCACTTGGAGGCCAGTGCACCACAAAAAAGGCACTCGGAGGCTGCTACAATGCAAAAAAAGGCACTCGGAGGCCCCTACACTGGAAGAAAAGACACTCGGAGGCCTGTGCACCACAAGAAAAGGCACTCGGACGCCCCTGCACCAGAAACAAAGGCACTTGGAGGGCCCTGCACCACAAAAGAAGGCACTCGGAGGCCCCTGAACCACAAGAAAAGGCACTCGGGGCCACTACACCGCAAGAAAAAGGTACATGGAGGACCACACACCCCAAAATAACAGCACTCGGAGGCCCCTGAACCAGAAGGAAAGGCACTCAGTGGCTCCTACAGCACAAAAAAAGGCACTCGGGGGCTGCTACAATGTGAAACAAGGCACTCGGAGGGCCCTGCACCACCAAAAAAGGCACTCGGAGGCTCCTGCACTGGGAAAAGAGGCACTTGCAGGCCTGTACACTGGAAATAAAGGCACTCGGTGGCCCCGACAGCACGAAAAAGGCACTTGGATGCTGCTACAATGCGAAAACAGGCACTCGGAGGCCCCTGCACTGGAAAAAAAGGCACTCGGAGGGCCCTGCACTACAAACCAAGGCACTCGGAGGCTGCTACACGGTAGAGAAAGGCACTCGGAGGCCCCTGCACTGGAAAAAAAGGCACTTGGAGGCCAGTGCACCACAAGAAAAGGCACTCGGAGGCCCCTGCACTGGAAAAAAAGGCACTTGGAGGGCCCTGCACCACAAAAAAAGGCACTCGGAGGCCCCTGAACCACAAGAAAAGGCACTCGGGGCCACTACACCGCAAAAAAAAGGTACATGGAGGACCACACACCCCAAAATAACAGCACTCGGAGGCCCCTGAACCAGAAGGAAAGGCACTCAGTGGCTCCTACAGCACAAAAAAAGGCACTCGGGGGCTGCTACAATGTGAAACAAGGCACTCGGAGGGCCCGGCACCACCAAAAAAGGCACTCGGAGGCTCCTGTACTGGAAAAAGAGGCACTTGGAGGCCTGTACACTGGAAATAAAGGCACTTGGAGGCCCTTGCACTGGAAAAAGAGGCACTTGCAGGCCTGTACACTGGAAAGAAAGGCACTCGGAGGCTCCTGCACTGGGAAAAGAGGCACTTGCAGGCCTGTACACTGGAAATAAAGGCACTCGGTGGCCCCAACAGCACAAAAAAAGGCTCTTGGAGGCTGCTACAATGCGAAAACTGGCACTCGGATGCCCCTACACCGGAAGGAAAGGCACTCGGAGGGCCCTGCACCACAAACCAAGGCACTCGGATGCTGCTACACGGTAGAGAAAGGCACTCGGAGGCCCCTTCATTGCAAAAAAGTCACTCAGAGGGCCTGCACCACCTAAAAAGGCACTCGGAGGCTCCTGCACTGGAAAAAGAGGCACTTGCAGGCCTGTACACTGGAAATAAAGGCACTCGGAGGCCCCTGCACTGGAAAAAGAGGCACTTGCAGGCCTGTACACCGGAAATAAAGGCACTCGGAGGCCCCTGCACCACAAGCAAAGGCACTCGGAGGCTGCTACACCGCAGAGAAAGGAACTCGGAGGCACCTGCAATGGAAAAATATGCACTCGGAGGCCCCTTCACCACAAAAAAAGGCACTCGGCTGCCCCTACACTGGAAAAAAAAGGCACTCGGAGGCCCCTACAGCACAAAAAAAGGCACTCGGGGGCTGCTACAATGTGAAACAAGGCACTCGGAGGGCCCGGCACCACCAAAAAAGGCACTCGGAGGCTCCTGCACTGCAAAAAGAGGCACTTGGAGGCCTGTACACTGGAAATAAAGGCACTTGGAGGCCCCTGCACTGGAAAAAGAGGCACTTGCAGGCCTGTACACTGGAAAGAAAGGCACTCGGTGGCCCCAACAGCACAAAAAAGGCTCTTGGAGGCTGCTACAATGCGAAAACAGGCACTCGGATGCCCCCACACCGGAAGGAAAGGCACTCGGAGGGCCCTGCACCACAAACCAAGGCACTCGGAGGCTGCTACACGGTAGAGAAAGGCACTTGGAGGCCCCTGCACTGGAAAAAAAGGCACTTGGAGGCCAGTGCACCACAAAAAAGGCACTCGGAGGCTGCTACAATGCAAAAAAAGGCACTCGGAGGCCCCTACACTGGAAGAAAAGACAGTCGGAGGCCTGTGCACCACAAGAAAAGGCACTCAGAGGCCTCTGCACCAGAAACAAAGGCACTCGGAGGCCCCCGCACTGGAAAAAAAGGCACTTGGAGGCCAGTGCACCACCTAAGAAGGCACTCGGAGGGTGCTACAGTGCAAAAAAGGTCCCCTACAGCACAAAAAAAGGCTCTTGGGGGCTGCTACAATGCAAAAACAGGCACTCGGAGGCCCCTGCACCAGAAACAAAGGCACTCGGAGGCCCCTGCACCAGAAACAAAGGCACTTGTAGGCCAGTGCACCACCTAAAAAGGCACTCGGAGGCTGCTACAATGCAAAAAAAGGCACTCGGAGGCCCCTACACTGGAATAAAAGGCACTCGGAGGCCAGTGCACCACAAGAAAAGGCACTCAGTGGCCCCTACAGCACAAAAAAAGGCTCTTGAGGGCTGCTACAATGTGAAACAAGGCACTCAGAGGCCCCTGAACCACAAGAAAAGGCACTCGGGGGCCCCTGAACCACAATAAAAAGGCACTCGGAGGCCCCTACAGCACAAGCAAAGGCATTTGGGGGCTGCTACAATGTGAAACAAGGCACTCGGAGGGCCCTGAAGCACAAAAAAAGGCACTCAGTGGCTCCTACAGCACAAAAAAAGGCACTCGGGGGCTGCTACAATGTGAAACAAGGCACTCGGAGGGCCCAGCACCACCAAAAAAGGCACTCGGGCGCCCCTACATTGCAAAAAAAGGCACTTGGAGGCTATTGCACTGCAAAAAAATGCACTTGGAGGCCCCTACATCGCAAAAAAAGGCACTCAGAGGCCCCTGCACCACAAAAGAAGGCACTCGGAGGCTCCTGCACCACAAAAGAAGGCACTCGGTAGCCCCTACATTGCAAAAAAAGGCACTTGGAGGCTACTACACTGCAAAAGAATGCACCCTGAGGCCCCTGCACCGCAAAAAAAGGCACTCGGTGGCCCCGACACCGCAAAAAAAGGCACTCGGAGGCCCCTGCACGGGAAGAAAAGGCACTTGGAGGGCCCTGCACCACAAAAGAAGGCACTCGGAGGCCCCTGAACCACAAGAAAAGGCACTCAGGGCCACTAGACCGCAAGAAAAAGGTACATGGAGGACCACACACCCCAAAATAACAGCACTCGGAGGCCCCGGAACCAGAAGGAAAGGCACTCAGTGGCTCCTACAGCACAAAAAAAGGCACTCGGGGGCTGCTACAATGTGAAACAAGGCACTCGGAGGGCCCTGCACCACCAAAAAAGGCACTCGGAGGCTCCTGCACTGGAAAAAGAGGCACTTGCAGGCCTGTACACTGGAAATAAAGGCACTCGGAGGCTCCTGCACTGGGAAAAGAGGCACTTGCAGGCCTGTACACTGGAAATAAAGGCACTCGGTGGCCGCGACAGCACAAAAAAGGCGCTTGGAGGCTGCTACAATGCGAAAACAGGCACTCGGATGCCCCTACACCGGAAGGAAAGGCACTCGGAGGGCCCTGCACCATAAACCAAGGCACTCGGAGGCTGCTACACGGTAGAGAAAGGCACTCGGAGGCCCCTGCACTGGAAAAAAAGGCACTTGGAGGCCAGTGCACCACAAAAAAGGCACTCGGAGGCTGCTACAATGCAAAAAAAGGCACTCGGAGGCCCCTACACTGGAAGAAAAGACACTCGGAGGCCTGTGCACCACAAGAAAAGGCACTCAGAGGCCTCTGCACCAGAAACAAAGGCACTCGGAGGCCCCCGCACTGGAAAAAAAGGCACTTGGAGGGCCCTGCACCACCTAAGAAGGCACTCAGAGGGTGCTACAGAGCAAAAAAGGTCCCCTACAGCACAAAAAAAGGCTCTTGGGGGCTGCTACAATGCAAAAACAGGCACTCGGAGGCCCCTGCACCAGAAACAAAGGCACTCGGAGGCCCCTGCACTGGAAAAAAAGGCACTTGTAGGCCAGTGCACCACCTAAAAAGGCACTCGGAGGCTGCTACAATGCAAAAAAAGGCACTCGGAGGCCCCTACACTGGAATAAAAGGCACTCGGAGGCCAGTGCACCACAAGAAAAGGCACTCAGTGGCCCCTACAGCACAAAAAAAGGCTCTTGAGGGCTGCTACAATGTGAAACAAGGCACTCGGAGGGCCCTGAAGCACAAAAAAAGGCACTCAGTGGCTCCTACAGCACAAAAAAAGGCTCTTGAGGGCTGCTACAATGTGAAACAAGGCACTCAGAGGCCCCTGAACCACAAGAAAAGGCACTCGGGGGCCCCTGAACCACAATAAAAAGGCACTCGGAGGCCCCTACAGCACAAGCAAAGGCACTTGGGGGCTGCTACAATGTGAAACAAGGCACTCGGAGGGCCCTGAAGCACAAAAAAAGGCACTCAGTGGCTCCTACAGCACAAAAAAAGGCACTCGGGGGCTGCTACAATGTGAAACAAGGCACTCGGAGGGCCCAGCACCACCAAAAAAGGCACTCGGGCGCCCCTACATTGCAAAAAAAGGCACTTGGAGGCTACTACACTGCAAAAAAATGCACTTGGAGGCCCCTACATCGCAAAAAAAGGCACTCAGAGGCCCCTGCACCACCAAAGAAGGCACTCGGAGGCTCCTGCACCACAAAAGAAGGCACTCGGTAGCCCCTACATTGCAAAAAAAGGCACTTGGAGGCTACTACACTGCAAAAGAATGCACCCTGAGGCCCCTGCACCGCAAAAAAAGGCACTCGGTGGCCCCGACACCGCAAAAAAAGGCACTCGGGGGCTGCTACACGGCAAAAAAAGGCACTTGGAGGGCCCTGCACCACAAAAGAAGGCACTCGGAGGCCCCTGAACCACAAGAAAAGGCACTCAGGGCCACTAGACCGCAAGAAAAAGGTACATGGAGGACCACACACCCCAAAATAACAGCACTCGGAGGCCCCTGAACCAGAAGGAAAGGCACTCAGTGGCTCCTACAGCACAAAAAAAGGCACTCGGGGGCTGCTACAATGTGAAACAAGGCACTCGGAGGGCCCTGCACCACCAAAAAAGGCACTCGGAGGCTCCTGCACTGGGAAAAGAGGCACTTGCAGGCCTGTACACTGGAAATAAAGGCACTCGGAGGGCCCTGCACTGGGAAAAAGAGGCACTTGCAGGCCTGTACACTGGAAATAAAGGCACTCGGTGGCCCCGACAGCACAAAAAAGGCGCTTGGAGGCTGCTACAATGCGAAAACAGGCACTCGGATGCCCCTACACCAGAAGGAAAGGCACTCGGAGGGCCCTGCTCCACAAACCAAGGCACTCGGAGGCTGCTACACGGTAGAGAAAGGCACTCGGAGGCCCCTGCACTGGAAAAAAAGGCACTTGGAGGCCAGTGCACCACAAAAAAGGCACTCGGAGGCTGCTACAATGCAAAAAAAGGCACTCGGAGGCCCCTACACTGGAAGAAAAGACACTCGGAGGCGTGTGCACCACAAGAAAAGGCACTCGGAGGCCCCTGCACCAGAAAAAAAGGCACTCAGAGGCCCCTGCACTGGAAAAAGAGGCACTTGCAGGCCTGTACACTGGAAAGAAAGGCACTCGGAGGCCCCTGCACCACAAAAAAAAGGCACTCGGAAGCCCCTACATTGCAAAAAAAGGCACTTGGAGGCTACTACACTGCAAAAAAATGCACCCTGAGGCCCCTGCACCGCAAAAAAGGGCACTTGGTGGCCCCGACACCACAAAAATGGCACTCGGGGGCTGCTACAACGTGAAAAAAGGCACTCGGAGAGCCCTGCACCACAAAAAAAAGCACTCGGAGGCTCCTGCACTGGAAAAAGAGGCACTTGCAGGCCTGTACACCGGAAATACAGGCACTTGGAGGCCCCTGAACCACAAAAGAAGGCACTTGGAGGCCCCTACGCTGCAAGAAAAGGCACTTGGAGGGCCCTTCGCCGCAGAAAAAGGCACTTGGAGGCTACTGCACTGCAAAAAAAGGAACTTGGAGGCTACTGCACTGCAAATAAAGGCACTCAGTAGCCCCTGCACCACAAAAAAAGGCACTCAGTAGCCCCTGCACCACAAAAAAAGGCACTCAGAGGCCAGTGCACTGAAAAACAGGGCACTTGGAGGCCAGTGCACCGCAAAAAAAAATGCACTCAGAGGCCCCTACACCACAAAAGAAAGGCACTCAGCTGCCCCTGCACCAGAAACAAAGGCACTCGGAGGCCCCTGCACCAGAAACAAAGGCACTCGGAGGCCCCTGCACTGGAAGAAAAGGCACTTGGAGGCCAGTGCACCACAAAAAAGGCACTCGGAGGCTGCTACAATGCAAAAAAAGTCACTTGGAGGGCCCTGCACCACAAAAGAAGGCACTCGGAGGCCCCTGAACCACAAGAAAAGGCACTCGGGGCCACTACATCGCAAATAAAAGATACATGGAGGACCACACACCCCAAAATAACAGCACTCGGAGGCCCCGGAACCACAAGAAAAGGTACTCAGTGGCTCCAACAGCACAAAAAAAGGCACTCGGGGGCTGCTACAATGTGAAACAAGGCACTCAGAGGGCGCTGAACCACAAGAAAAGGCACTCGGAGGCCCCTACACCACAAAAGAAAGGCACTCTGAGGCCCCTACAGCACAAAAGAAAGGCACTCGGAGGCCCCTGCACCAGAAACAAAGGCACTCGGAGGCCCCTGCACCAGAAACAAAGGCACTCGGAGGCCCCTGCACCACAAGCAAAGGCACTCGGAGGCTGCTACACAGTAGAGAAAGGCACTCGGAGGCCCCTGCACTGGAAAAAAAGGCACTTGGAAGCCAGTGCACCACCTAAAAAGGCACTCGTGGTTGCTACAATGCAAAAAAAGGCACTTGGAGGCTACTACACTGCAAAAAAAAGCACTCAGTAGACCCTGGACCACAAAAAAAGCCACTCGGAGGCCTACACACCGCAAAAAAAGGCACTCGGAGGCCAGTGCACTGAAAAACAGGGCACTTGGAGGCCAGTGCACCGCAAAGAAAAATGCACTCGGAGGCCGCTACAGCACAAAAGAAAGGCACTCGGAGGCCCCTACAGCACAAAAGAAAGGCACTCGGAGGCCCCTGCACCAGAAACAAAGGCACTCGGAGGCCCCTGCACCACAAGCAAAGGCACTCGGAGGCCCCTGCACCACAAGCAAAGGCACTCGGAGGCTGCTACACCGCAGAGAAAGGCACTCGGAGGCACCTGCAACGGAAAAATATGCACTCGGAGGCCCCTTCACCACAAAAAAAGGCACTCGGCTGCCCCTACACTGGAAAAAAAAGGCACTCGGAGGCCCCTACACCACAAAAAAAGGCACTTGGGGGCTGCTACAATGCAAAAAAAGGCACTTGGAGGGCCCTGCACCAGAAACAAAGGCACTTGGAGGGCCCTGCACCACAAGAAAAGGCACTCGGGGCCACTACACCGCAAGAAAAAGGTACATGGAGGACCACACACCCCAAAATAACAGCACTCGGAGGCCCCTGAACCAGAAGGAAAGGCACTCAGTGGCTCCTACAGCACAAAAAAAGGCACTCGGGGGCTGCTACAATGTGAAACAAGGCACTCGGAGGGCCCGGCACCACCAAAAAAGGCACTCGGAGGCTCCTGCACTGCAAAAAGAGGCACTTGGAGGCCTGTACACTGGAAATAAAGGCACTTGGAGGCCCCTGCACTGGAAAAAGAGGCACTTGCAGGCCTGTACACTGGAAAGAAAGGCACTCGGTGGCCCCAACAGCACAAAAAAAGGCTCTTGGAGGCTGCTACAATGCGAAAACAGGCACTCGGATGCCCCTACACCAGAAGGAAAGGCACTCGGAGGGCCCTGCTCCACAAACCAAGGCACTCGGAGGCTGCTACACGGTAGAGAAAGGCACTCGGAGGCCCCTGCACTGGAAAAAAAGGCACTTGGAGGCCAGTGCACCACAAAAAAGGCACTCGGAGGCTGCTACAATGCAAAAAAAGGCACTCGGAGGCCCCTACACTGGAAGAAAAGACACTCGGAGGCGTGTGCACCACAAGAAAAGGCACTCAGAGGCCTCTGCACCAGAAACAAAGGCACTCGGAGGCCCCCGCACTGGAAAAAAAGGCACTTGGAGGCCAGTGCACCACCTAAGAAGGCACTCGGAGGGTGCTACAGTGCAAAAAAGGTCCCCTACAGCACAAAAAAAGGCTCTTGGGGGCTGCTACAATGCAAAAACTGGCACTCGGAGGCCCCTGCACCAGAAACAAAGGCACTCGGAGGCCCCTGCACTGGAAAAAAAGGCACTTGTAGGCCAGTGCACCACCTAAAAAGGCACTCGGAGGCTGCTACAATGCAAAAAAAAGCACTCGGAGGCCCCTACACTGGAATAAAAGGCACTCGGAGGCCAGTGCACCACAAGAAAAGGCACTCAGTGGCCCCTACAGCACAAAAAAAGGCTCTTGAGGGCTGCTACAATGTGAAACAAGGCACTCAGAGGCCCCTGAACCACAAGAAAAGGCACTCGGGGGCCCCTGAACCACAATAAAAAGGCACTCGGAGGCCCCTACAGCACAAGCAAAGGCACTTGGGGGCTGCTACAATGTGAAACAAGGCACTCGGAGGGCCCTGAAGCACAAAAAAAGGCACTCAGTGGCTCCTACAGCACAAAAAAAGGCACTCGGGGGCTGCTACAATGTGAAACAAGGCACTCGGAGGGCCCGGCACCACCAAAAAAGGCACTCGGGCGCCCCTACATTGCAAAAAAAGGCACTTGGAGGCTACTACACTGCAAAAAAATGCACTCAGAGGCCCCTACATCGCAAAAAAAGGCACTCAGAGGCCCCTGCACCACAAAAGAAGGCACTCTGAGGCCCCTACAGCACAAAAGAAAGGCACTCGGAGGCCCCTGCACTGGAAAAAAAGGCACTTGGAGGCCAGTGCACCACAAAAAAGGCACTCGGAGGCTGCTACAATGCAAAAAAAGGCACTCGGAGGCCCCTACACTGGAAGAAAAGACACTCGGAGGCCCCTGCACTGGAAAAAGAGGCACTTGCAGGCCTGTACACTGGAAAGAAAGGCACTCGGAGGCCCCTGCACCACAAAAAAAAGGCACTCGGAAGCCCCTACATTGCAAAAAAAGGCACTTGGAGGCTACTACACTGCAAAAAAATGCACCCTGAGGCCCCTGCACCGCAAAAAAGGGCACTTGGTGGCCCCGACACCACAAAAATGGCACTCGGGGGCTGCTACAACGTGAAAAAAGGCACTCGGAGGCTGCTACAACGCACCACAAAAAAAAGCACTCGGAGGCTCCTGCACTGGAAAAAGAGGCACTTGCAGGCCTGTACACCGGAAATACAGGCACTTGGAGGCCCCTGCACCACAAAAGAAGGCACTTGGAGGCCCCTACGCTGCAAGAAAAGGCACTTGGAGGGCCCTTCGCCGCAGAAAAAGGCACTTGGAGGCTACTGCACTGCAAAAAAAGGAACTTGGAGGCTACTGCACTGCAAATAAAGGCACTCAGTAGCCCCTGCACCACAAAAAAAGGCACTCAGTAGCCCCTGCACCGCAAAAAAAGGCACTCAGAGGCCAGTGCACTGAAAAACAGGGCACTTGGAGGCCAGTGCACCGCAAAAAAAAATGCACTCAGAGGCCCCTACACCACAAAAGAAAGGCACTCAGCTGCCCCTGCACCAGAAACAAAGGCACTCGGAGGCCCCTGCACCAGAAACAAAGGCACTCGGAGGCCCCTGCACTGGAAGAAAAGGCACTTGGAGGCCAGTGCACCACAAAAAAGGCACTCGGAGGCTGCTACAATGCAAAAAAAGTCACTTGGAGGGCTCTGCACCACAAAAGAAGGCACTCGGAGGCCCCTGAACCACAAGAAAAGGCACTCGGGGCCACTACATCGCAAATAAAAGATACATGGAGGACCACACACCCCAAAATAACAGCACTCGGAGGCCCCGGAACCACAAGAAAAGGTACTCAGTGGCTCCAACAGCACAAAAAAAGGCACTCGGGGGCTGCTACAATGTGAAACAAGGCACTCGGAGGGCCCTGCACCACCAAAAAAGGCACTCGGAGGCTCCTGCACTGGAAAAAGAGGCACTTGCAAGCCTGTACACTGGAAAGAAAGGCACTCGGAGGCTCCTGCACTGGAAAAAGAGGCACTTGGAGGCCTGTACACTGGAAATAAAGGCACTCAGAGGCCCCTTCATTGCAAAAAAGTCACTCAGAGGGCCTGCACCACCTAAAAAGGCACTCGGAGGCTCCTGCACTGGAAAAAGAGGCACTTGCAGGCCTGTACACTGGAAATAAAGGCACTCGGATGCCCCTGCACCACAAAAAAAGGCACTCGGAAGCCCCTACATTGCAAAAAAAGGCACTTGGAGGCTACTACACTGCAAAAAAATGCACCCTGAGGCCCCTGCACCGCAAAAAAAGGCACTCGGTGGCCCCGATACCACAAAAGAAGGCACTCGGGGGCTGCTACAATGTGAAACAAGGCACTCGGAGGGCCCATCACCACCAAAAAAGGCACTCGGAGGCTCCTGCACTGGAAAAAGAGGCACTTGCAGGCCTGTACACTGGAAATAAAGGCACTTGGAGGCCCCTGCACTGGAAAAAGAGGCACTTGCAGGCCTGTACACTGGAAAGAAAGGCACTCGGAGGCTCCTGCACTGGGAAAAGAGGCACTTGCAGGCCTGTACACTGGAAATAAAGGCACTCGGTGGCCCCGACAGCACAAAAAAGGCGCTTGGAGGCTGCTACAATGCGAAAACAGGCACTCGGATGCCCCTACACCGGAAGGAAAGGCACTCGGAGGGCCCTGCTCCACAAACCAAGGCACTCGGAGGCTGCTACACGGTAGAGAAAGGCACTCGGAGGCCCCTGCACTGGAAAAAAAGGCACTTGGAGGCCAGTGCACCACAAAAAAGGCACTCGGAGGCTGCTACAATGCAAAAAAAGGCACTCGGAGGCCCCTACACTGGAAAGAAAAGACACTCGGAGGCCTGTGCACCACAAGAAAAGGCACTCGGACGCCCCTGCACCAGAAACAAAGGCACTTGGAGGGCCCTGCACCACAAAAGAAGGCACTCGGAGGCCCCTGAACCACAAGAAAAGGCACTCGGGGCCACTACACCGCAAGAAAAAGGTACATGGAGGACCACACACCCCAAAATAACAGCACTCGGAGGCCCCTGAACCAGAAGGAAAGGCACTCAGTGGCTCCTACAGCACAAAAAAAGGCACTCGGGGGCTGCTACAATGTGAAACAAGGCACTCGGAGGGCCCGGCACCACCAAAAAAGGCACTCGGAGGCTCCTGCACTGGGAAAAGAGGCACTTGCAGGCCTGTACACTGGAAATAAAGGCACTTGGAGGCCCCTGCACTGGAAAAAGAGGCACTTGGAGGCCTGTACACTGGAAAGAAAGGCACTCGGTGGCCCCAACAGCACAAAAAAAAGGCTCTCAGGGGCTGCTACAATGCAAAAACAGGCACTCGGATGCCCCTACACCGGAAGGAAAGGCACTCGGAGGGCCCTGCACCATAAACCAAGGCACTCGGAGGCTGCTACAATGCAAAAAAAGGCACTCGGAGGCCCCTACACCACAAAAGAAAGGCACTCTGAGGCCCCTACAGCACAAAAGAAAGGCACTCGGAGGCCCCTGCACCAGAAACAAAGGCACTCGGAGGCCCCTGCACCAGAAACAAAGGCACTCGGAGGCCCCTGCACCACAAGCAAAGGCACTCGGAGGCTGCTACACAGTAGAGAAAGGCACTCGGAGGCCCCTGCACTGGAAAAAAAGGCACTTGGAAGCCAGTGCACCACCTAAAAAGGCACTCGTGGCTGCTACAATGCAAAAAAAGGCACTTGGAGGCTACTACACTGCAAAAAAAAGCACTCAGTAGACCCTGGACCACAAAAAAAGCCACTCGGAGGCCTACACACCGCAAAAAAAGGCACTCGGAGGCCAGTGCACTGAAAAACAGGGCACTTGGAGGCCAGTGCACCGCAAAGAAAAATGCACTCGGAGGCCGCTACAGCACAAAAGAAAGGCACTCGGAGGCCCCTACAGCACAAAAGAAAGGCACTCGGAGGCCCCTGCACCAGAAACAAAGGCACTCGGAGGCCCCTGCACCACAAGCAAAGGCACTCGGAGGCCCCTGCACCACAAGCAAAGGCACTCGGAGGCTGCTACACCGCAGAGAAAGGCACTCGGAGGCACCTGCAACGGAAAAATATGCACTCGGAGGCCCCTTCACCACAAAAAAAGGCACTCGGCTGCCCCTACACTGGAAAAAAAAGGCACTCGGAGGCCCCTACACCACAAAAAAAGGCACTTGGGGGCTGCTACAATGCAAAAAAAGGCACTTGGAGGGCCCTGC
This sequence comes from Dromaius novaehollandiae, assembly GCF_036370855.1. Lineage (NCBI taxonomy): Eukaryota > Metazoa > Chordata > Aves > Casuariiformes > Dromaiidae > Dromaius > Dromaius novaehollandiae. The sequence goes on along the minus strand of NW_026991467.1, from coordinate 130,702 downwards.
ACCAGAAACAAAGGCACTTGGAGGGCCCTGCACCACAAGAAAAGGCACTCGGGGCCACTACACCGCAAGAAAAAGGTACATGGAGGACCACACACCCCAAAATAACAGCACTCGGAGGCCCCTGAACCAGAAGGAAAGGCACTCAGTGGCTCCTACAGCACAAAAAAAGGCACTCGGGGGCTGCTACAATGTGAAACAAGGCACTCGGAGGGCCCGGCACCACCAAAAAAGGCACTCGGAGGCTCCTGCACTGGGAAAAGAGGCACTTGGAGGCCTGTACACTGGAAATAAAGGCACTTGGAGGCCCCTGCACTGGAAAAAGAGGCACTTGGAGGCCTGTACACTGGAAAGAAAGGCACTCGGTGGCCCCAACAGCACAAAAAAAGGCTCTTGGAGGCTGCTACAATGCGAAAACAGGCACTCGGATGCCCCTACACCGGAAGGAAAGGCACTCGGAGGGCCCTGCACCATAAACCAAGGCACTCGGAGGCTGCTACACGGTAGAGAAAGGCACTCGGAGGCCCCTGCACTGGAAAAAAAGGCACTTGGAGGCCAGTGCACCACAAAAAAGGCACTCGGAGGCTGCTACAATGCAAAAAAAGGCACTCGGAGGCCCCTACACTGGAAGAAAAGACACTCGGAGGCCTGTGCACCACAAGAAAAGGCACTCAGAGGCCTCTGCACCAGAAACAAAGGCACTCGGAGGCCCCCGCACTGGAAATAAAGGCACTTGGAGGGCCCTGCACCACCTAAGAAGGCACTCAGAGGGTGCTACAGAGCAAAAAAGGTCCCCTACAGCACAAAAAAAGGCTCTTGGGGGCTGCTACAATGCAAAAACAGGCACTCGGAGGCCCCTGCACCAGAAACAAAGGCACTCGGAGGCCCCTGCACTGGAAAAAAAGGCACTTGTAGGCCAGTGCACCACCTAAAAAGGCACTCGGAGGCTGCTACAATGCAAAAAAAGGCACTCGGAGGCCCCTACACTGGAATAAAAGGCACTCGGAGGCCAGTGCACCACAAGAAAAGGCACTCAGTGGCCCCTACAGCACAAAAAAAGGCTCTTGAGGGCTGCTACAATGTGAAACAAGGCACTCAGAGGCCCCTGAACCACAAGAAAAGGCACTTGGGGGCCCCTGAACCACAATAAAAAGGCACTCGGGGGCCCCTACAGCACAAGCAAAGGCACTTGGGGGCTGCTACAATGTGAAACAAGGCACTCGGAGGGCCCTGAAGCACAAAAAAAGGCACTCAGGGGCTCCTACAGCACAAAAAAAGGCACTTGGGGGCTGCTACAATGTGAAACAAGGCACTCGGAGGGCCCAGCACCACCAAAAAAGGCACTCGGGCGCCCCTACATTGCAAAAAAAGGCACTTGGAGGCTACTACACTGCAAAAAAATGCACTCAGAGGCCCCTACATCGCAAAAAAAGGCACTCAGAGGCCCCTGCACCACAAAAGAAGGCACTCTGAGGCCCCTACAGCACAAAAGAAAGGCACTCGGAGGCCCCTGCACTGGAAAAAAAGGCACTTGGAGGCCAGTGCACCACAAAAAAGGCACTCGGAGGCTGCTACAATGCAAAAAAAGGCACTCGGAGGCCCCTACACTGGAAGAAAAGACACTCGGAGGCCCCTGCACTGGAAAAAGAGGCACTTGCAGGCCTGTACACTGGAAAGAAAGGCACTCGGAGGCCCCTGCACCACAAAAAAAAGGCACTCGGAAGCCCCTACATTGCAAAAAAAGGCACTTGGAGGCTACTACACTGCAAAAAAATGCACCCTGAGGCCCCTGCACCGCAAAAAAGGGCACTTGGTGGCCCCGACACCACAAAAATGGCACTCGGGGGCTGCTACAACGTGAAAAAAGGCACTCGGAGGCTGCTACAACGCACCACAAAAAAAAGCACTCGGAGGCTCCTGCACTGGAAAAAGAGGCACTTGCAGGCCTGTACACCGGAAATACAGGCACTTGGAGGCCCCTGCACCACAAAAGAAGGCACTTGGAGGCCCCTACGCTGCAAGAAAAGGCACTTGGAGGGCCCTTCGCCGCAGAAAAAGGCACTTGGAGGCTACTGCACTGCAAAAAAAGGAACTTGGAGGCTACTGCACTGCAAATAAAGGCACTCAGTAGCCCCTGCACCACAAAAAAAGGCACTCAGTAGCCCCTGCACCGCAAAAAAAAATGCACTCAGAGGCCCCTACACCACAAAAGAAAGGCACTCAGCTGCCCCTGCACCAGAAACAAAGGCACTCGGAGGCCCCTGCACCAGAAACAAAGGCACTCGGAGGCCCCTGCACTGGAAGAAAAGGCACTTGGAGGCCAGTGCACCACAAAAAAGGCACTCGGAGGCTGCTACAATGCAAAAAAAGTCACTTGGAGGGCTCTGCACCACAAAAGAAGGCACTCGGAGGCCCCTGAACCACAAGAAAAGGCACTCGGGGCCACTACATCGCAAATAAAAGATACATGGAGGACCACACACCCCAAAATAACAGCACTCGGAGGCCCCGGAACCACAAGAAAAGGTACTCAGTGGCTCCAACAGCACAAAAAAAGGCACTCGGGGGCTGCTACAATGTGAAACAAGGCACTCGGAGGGCCCTGCACCACCAAAAAAGGCACTCGGAGGCTCCTGCACTGGAAAAAGAGGCACTTGCAAGCCTGTACACTGGAAAGAAAGGCACTTGGAGGCTCCTGCACTGGAAAAAGAGGCACTTGGAGGCCTGTACACTGGAAATAAAGGCACTCAGAGGCCCCTTCATTGCAAAAAAGTCACTCAGAGGGCCTGCACCACCAAAAAAGGCACTCGGAGGCTCCTGCACTGGAAAAAGAGGCACTTGCAGGCCTGTACACTGGAAATAAAGGCACTCGGAGGCCCCTGCACCACAAGAAAAGGCACTCGGAGGCCCCTACAGCACAAAAGAAAGGCACTCGGAGGCCCCTGCACCAGAAACAAAGGCACTCGGAGGCCCCTGCACCAGAAACAAAGGCACTCGGAGGCCCCTGCACCACAAGCAAAGGCACTCGGAGGCCCCTGCACCACAAGCAAAGGCACTCAGAGGCTGCTACACTGCAGAGAAAGGCACTCGGAGGCACCTGCAACGGAAAAATATGCACTCGGAGGCCCCTGCACCACAAAAAAAGGCACTCGGCTGCCCCTACACTGGAAAAAAAAGGCACTCGGAGGCCCCTACACCACAAAAAAAGGCACTTGGGGGCTGCTACAATGCAAAAAAAGGCACTTGGAGGGCCCTGCACCAGAAACAAAGGCACTTGGAGGGCCCTGCACCACAAAAGAAGGCACTCGGAGGCCCCTGAACCACAAGAAAAGGCACTCGGGGCCACTACACCGCAAGAAAAAGGTACATGGAGGACCACACACCCCAAAATAACAGCACTCAGAGGCCCCTGAACCAGAAGGAAAGGCACTCAGTGGCTCCTACAGCACAAAAAAGGCACTCGGGGGCTGCTACAATGTGAAACAAGGCACTCGGAGGGCCCGGCACCACCAAAAAAGGCACTCGGAGGCTCCTGCACTGGGAAAAGAGGCACTTGGAGGCCTGTACACTGGAAAGAAAGGCACTCAGAGGCCCCTTCATTGCAAAAAAGTCACTCAGAGGGCCTGCACCACCTAAAAAGGCACTCGGAGGCTCCTGCACTGGAAAAAGAGGCACTTGCAGGCCTGTACACTGGAAATAAAGGCACTCGGAGGCCCCTGCACCACAAAAAAAGGCACTCGGAAGCCCCTACATTGCAAAAAAAGGCACTTGGAGGCTACTACACTGCAAAAAAATGCACCCTGAGGCCCCTGCACCGCAAAAAAGGGCACTTGGTGGCCCCGACACCACAAAGAAAGGCTCTCAGGGGCTGCTACAATGCGAAAAGAGAGGCACTCGGAGGCTGCTACAACGCGAAACAAGGCACTCGGAGGGCCCTGCACCACAAAAAAAAGCACTCGGAGGCTCCTGCACTGGAAAAAGAGGCACTTGCAGGCCTGTACACCGGAAATAAAGGCACTTGGAGGCTCCTGCACCACAAAAGAAGGCACTTGGAGGCCCCTACACTGCAAGAAAAGGCACTCGGAGGGCCCTCCGCCGCAGAAAAAAGGCACTTGGAGGCTACTGCACTGCAGAAAAAGGCACTCAGAGGCTACTACACTGCAAAAAAAGGCACTCAGTAGCCCCTGCACCGCAAAAAAAGGCACTCGGAGGCCTCCACACCGCAAAAAAAGGCACTCGGAGGCCAGTGCACTGAAAAACAGGGCACTTGGAGGCCAGTGCACCGCAAAAAAAAATGCACTCAGAGGCCCCGACACCACAAAAGAAAGGCACTCTGAGGCCCCTACAGCACAAAAGAAAGGCACTCGGAGACCCCTGCACCAGAAACAAAGGCACTCGGAGGGCCCTTCGCCGCAGAAAAAGGCACTCAGTAGCCCCTGCACCGCCAAAAAAGGCACTCAGAGGCCTCCACACCGCAAAAAAAGGCACTCGGAGGCCAGTGCACTGAAAAACAGGGCACTTGGAGGCCAGTGCACCGCAAAGAAAAATGCACTCAGAGGCCCCGACACCACAAAAGAAAGGCACTCTGAGGCCCCTACAGCACAAAAGAAAGGCACTCGGAGGCCCCTGCACCACAAGCAAAGGCACTCGGAGGCCCCTGCACCACAAAAAGGGGCACTCGGAGGCCCCTGCACCACAAGCAAAGGCACTCGGAGGCTGCTACACCGCAGAGAAAGGCACTCGGAGGCACCTGCAACGGAAAAATATGCACTCGGAGGCCCCTTCACCACAAAAAAAGGCACTCGGCTGCCCCTACACTGGAAAAAAAAGGCACTCGGAGGCCCCTACACCACAAAAAAAGGCACTTGGGGGCTGCTACAATGCAAAAAAAGGCACTTGGAGGGCCCTTCACCAGAAACAAAGGCACTTGGAGGGCCCGGCACCACAAAAGAAGGCACTCGGAGGCCCCTGAACCACAAGAAAAGGCACTCGGGGCCACTACACCGCAAGAAAAAGGTACATGGAGGACCACACACCCCAAAATAACAGCACTCGGAGGCCCCTGAACCAGAAGGAAAGGCACTCAGTGGCTCCTACAGCACAAAAAAGGCACTCGGGGGCTGCTACAATGTGAAACAAGGCACTCGGAGGGCCCGGCACCACCAAAAAAGGCACTCGGAGGCTCCTGCACTGGGAAAAGAGGCACTTGCAGGCCTGTACACTGGAAAGAAAGGCACTCGGTGGCCCCAACAGCACAAAAAAAGGCTCTTGGAGGCTGCTACAATGCGAAAACAGGCACTCGGATGCCCCTACACCGGAAGGAAAGGCACTCGGAGGGCCCTGCACCACAAACCAAGGCACTCGGATGCTGCTACATGGTAGAGAAAGGCACTCGGAGGCCCCTGCACTGGAAGAAAAGGCACTTGGAGGCCAGTGCACCACAAAAAAGGCACTCGGAGGCCCCTACAATGGAATAAAAGGCACTCGGAGGCCTGTGCACCACAAACCAAGGCACTCGGAGGCCCCTACACTGGAATAAAAGGACCTTGGAGGCCAGTGCACCACAAGAAAAGGCACTCAGTGGCCCCTACAGCACAAAAAAAGGCTCTTGAGGGCTGCTACAATGTGAAACAAGGCACTCAGAGGCCCCTGAACCACAAGAAAAGGCACTCGGAGGCCCCTACACCACAAAAGAAAGGCACTCAGCTGCCCCTGCACCAGAAACAAAGGCACTCGGAGGGCCCTGCACCAGAAACAAAGGCACTCGGAGGCCCCTGCACTGGAAGAAAAGGCACTTGGAGGCCAGTGCACCACAAAAAAGGCACTCGGAGGCTGCTACAATGCAAAAAAAGTCACTTGGAGGGCCCTGCACCACAAAAGAAGGCACTCGGAGGCCCCTGAACCACAAGAAAAGGCACTCGGGGCCACTACATCGCAAATAAAAGATACATGGAGGACCACACACCCCAAAATAACAGCACTCGGAGGCCCCGGAACCACAAGAAAAGGTACTCAGTGGCTCCAACAGCACAAAAAAAGGCACTCGGGGGCTGCTACAATGTGAAACAAGGCACTCGGAGGGCCCTGCACCACCAAAAAAGGCACTCGGAGGCTCCTGCACTGGAAAAAGAGGCACTTGCAAGCCTGTACACTGGAAAGAAAGGCACTCGGAGGCTCCTGCACTGGAAAAAGAGGCACTTGGAGGCCTGTACACTGGAAATAAAGGCACTCAGAGGCCCCTTCATTGCAAAAAAGTCACTCAGAGGGCCTGCACCACCAAAAAAGGCACTCGGAGGCTCCTGCACTGGAAAAAGAGGCACTTGCAGGCCTGTACACTGGAAATAAAGGCACTCGGAGGCCCCTGCACCACAAAAAAAGGCACTCGGAGGCTCCTGCACTGGGAAAACAGGCACTTGGAGGCCTGTACACTGGAAAGAAAGGCACTCGGTGGCCCCAACAGCACAAAAAAAGGCTCTTGGAGGCTGCTACAATGCGAAAACAGGCACTCGGATGCCCCTACACCGGAAGGAAAGGCACTCGGAGGGCCCTGCACCACAAACCAAGGCACTCGGATGCTGCTACATGGTAGAGAAAGGCACTCGGAGGCCCCAGCACTGGAAGAAAAGGCACTTGGAGGCCAGTGCACCACAAGAAAAGGCACTCAGTGGCCCCTACAGCACAAAAAAAGGCTCTTGAGGGCTGCTACAATGTGAAACAAGGCACTCAGAGGCCCCTGAACCACAAGAAAAGGCACTCGGAGGCCCCTACACCACAAAAGAAAGGCACTCAGCTGCCCCTGCACCAGAAACAAAGGCACTCGGAGGCCCCTGCACCAGAAACAAAGGCACTCGGAGGCCCCTGCACTGTAAAAAAAGGCACTTGGAGGCCAGTGCACCACAAAAAAGGCACTCGGAGGATGCTACAATGCAAAAAAAGTCACTTGGAGGGCCCTGCACCACAAAAGAAGGCACTCGGAGGCCCCTGAACCACAAGAAAAGGCACTCGGGGCCACTACATCGTAAATAAAAGATACATGGAGGACCACACACCCCAAAATAACAGCACTCGGAGGCCCCGGAACCACAAGAAAAGGTACTCAGTGGCTCCAACAGCACAAAAAAGGCACTCGGGGGCTGCTACAATGTGAAACAAGGCACTCGGAGGGCCCTGAAGCACAAAAAAAGGCACTCAGTGGCTCCTGCACTGGAAAAAGAGGCACTTGCAAGCCTGTACACTGGAAAGAAAGGCACTCGGAGGCTCCTGCACTGGAAAAAGAGGCACTTGGAGGCCTGTACACTGTAAATAAAGGCACTCGGAGGCCCCTGCACCACAAAAAAAGGCACTCGGAAGCCCCTACATTGCAAAAAAAGGCACTTGGAGGCTACTACACTGCAAAAAAATGCACCCTGAGGCCCCTGCACCGCAAAAAAGGGCACTTGGTGGCCCCGACACCACAAAGAAAGGCTCTCAGGGGCTGCTACAATGCGAAAAGAGAGGCACTCGGAGGCTGCTACAACACGAAACAAGGCACTCGGAGGGCCCTGCACCACAAAAAAAAGCACTCGGAGTCTCCTGCACTGGAAAAAGAGGCACTTGCAGGCCTGTACACCGGAAATAAAGGCACTTGGAGGCTCCTGCACCACAAAAGAAGGCACTTGGAGGCCCCTACACTGCAAGAAAAGGCACTCGGAGGGCCCTTCGCCGCAGAAAAAAGGCACTTGGAGGCTACTGCACTGCAGAAAAAGGCACTCAGAGGCTACTACACTGCAAAAAAAGGCACTCAGTAGCCCCTGCACTGCAAAAAAAGCCACTCGGAGGCCTCCACACCGCAAAAAAAGGCACTCGGAGGCCAGTGCACTGAAAAACAGGGCACTTGGAGGCCAGTGCACCGCAAAAAAAAATGCACTCGGAGGCCCCTACAGCACAAAAGAAAGGCACTCGGAGGCCCCTACAGCACAAAAGAAAGGCACTCTGAGGCCCCTGCACCAGAAACAAAGGCACTCGGAGGCCCCTGCACCACAAGCAAAGGCACTCGGAGGCCCCTGCACCACAAGCAAAGGCACTCGGAGGCCCCTGCACCACAAGCAAAGGCACTCGGAGGCCCCTGCACCACAAGCAAAGGCACTCGGAGGCACCTGCAACGGAAAAATATGCACTCGGAGGCCCCTTCACCACAAAAAAAGGCACTCGGCTGCCCCTACACTGGAAAAAAAAGGCACTCGGAGGCCCCTACAGCACAAAAAAAGGCACTTGGGGGCTGCTACAATGCAAAAAAAGGCACTTGGAGGGCCCTGCACCAGAAACAAAGGCACTTGGAGGGCCCTGCACCACAAAAGAAGGCACTCGGAGGCCCCTGAACCACAAGAAAAGGCACTCGGGGCCACTACACCGCAAGAAAAAGGTACATGGAGGACCACACACCCCAAAATAACAGCACTCGGAGGCCCCTGAACCAGAAGGAAAGGCACTCAGTGGCTCCTACAGCACAAAAAAGGCACTCGGGGGCTGCTACAATGTGGAACAAGGCACTCGGAGGGCCCTGCACCACCAAAAAGGCACTCGGAGGCTCCTGCACTGGGAAAAGAGGCACTTGGAGGCCCCTGCACTGGAAATAAAGGCACTTGGAGGCCCCTGCACTGGAAAAAGAGGCACTTGGAGGCCTGTACACTGGAAAGAAAGGCACTCGGTGGCCCCAACAGCACAAAAAAAGGCTCTTGAGGGCTGCTACAATGTGAAACAAGGCACTCAGAGGCCCCTGAACCACAAGAAAAGGCACTCGGAGGGCCCGACACCACCAAAAAAGGCACTCGGAGGCTCCTGCACTGGAAAAAGAGGCACTTGCAGGCCTGTACACCGGAAATAAAGGCACTTGGAGGCTCCTGCACCACAAAAGAAGGCACTTGGAGGCCCCTACACTGCAAGAAAAGGCACTCGGAGGGCCCTTCGCCGCAGAAAAAAGGCACTTGGAGGCTACTGCACTGCAGAAAAAGGCACTCAGAGGCTACTACACTGCAAAAAAAGGCACTCAGTAGCCCCTGCACTGCAAAAAAAGGCATTCGGAGGCCTCCACACCGCAAAAAAAGGCACTCGGAGGCCAGTGCACTGAAAAACAGGGCACTTGGAGGCCAGTGCACCGCAAAAAAAAATGCACTCGGAGGCCCCGACACCACAAAAGAAAGGCACTCGGAGGCCCCTACAGCACAAAAGAAAGGCACTCGGAGGCCCCTGCACCAGAAACAAAGGCACTCGGAGGCCCCTGCACCAGAAACAAAGGCACTCGGAGGGCCCTTCGCCGCAGAAAAAGGCACTCAGTAGCCCCTGCACCGCCAAAAAAGGCACTCAGAGGCCTCCACACCGCAAAAAAAGGCACTCGGAGGCCAGTGCACTGAAAAACAGGGCACTTGGAGGCCAGTGCACCGCAAAAAAAATGCACTCAGAGGCCCCGACAGCACAAAAGAAAGGCACTCGGAGGCCCCTACAGCACAAAAGAAAGGCACTCGGAGGCCCCTGCACCAGAAACAAAGGCACTCGGAGGCCCCTGCACCACAAGCAAAGGAACTCAGAGGCCCCTGCACCACAAGCAAAGGCACTCAGAGGCCCCTGCACCACAAGCAAAGGCACTCAGAGGCCCCTGCACCACAAGCAAAGGCACTCGAAGGCTGCTACACTGCAGAGAAAGGCACTCGGAGGCACCTGCAACGGAAAAATATGCACTCGGAGGCCCCTTCACCACAAAAAAAGGCACTCGGCTGCCCCTACACTGGAAAAAAAAGGCACTCGGAGGCCCCTACACCACAAAAAAAGGCACTTGGGGGCTGCTACAATGCAAAAAAAGGCACTTGGAGGGCCCTGCACCAGAAACAAAGGCACTTGGAGGGCCCTGCACCAGAAACAAAGGCACTTGGAGGGCCCTGCACCACAAAAGAAGGCACTCGGAGGCCCCTGAACCACAAGAAAAGGCACTCGGGGCCACTACACCGCAAGAAAAAGGTACATGGAGGACCACACACCCCAAAATAACAGCACTCGGAGGCCCCTGAACCAGAAGGAAAGGCACTCAGTGGCTCCTACAGCACAAAAAAGGCACTCGGGGGCTGCTACAATGTGGAACAAGGCACTCGGAGGGCCCGGCACCACCTAAAAAGGCACTCGGAGGCTCCTGCACTGGGAAAAGAGGCACTTGGAGGCCCCTGCACTGGAAAGAAAGGCACTTGGAGGCCCCTGCACTGGAAAAAGAGGCACTTGGAGGCCTGTACACTGGAAAGAAAGGCACTCGGTGGCCCAACAGCACAAAAAAAGGCTCTTGAGGGCTGCTACAATGTGAAACAAGGCACTCAGAGGCCCCTGAACCACAAGAAAAGGCACTCGGAGGGCCCGACACCACCAAAAAAGGCACTCGGAGGCTCCTGCACTGGAAAAAGAGGCACTTGCAGGCCTGTACACCGGAAATAAAGGCACTTGGAGGCTCCTGCACCACAAAAGAAGGCACTTGGAGGCCCCTACACTGCAAGAAAAGGCACTCGGAGGGCCCTTCGCCGCAGAAAAAAGGCGCTTGGAGGCTACTGCACTGCAGAAAAAGGCACTCAGAGGCTACTGCACTGCAAAAAAAGGCACTCAGTAGCCCCTGCACTGCAAAAAAAGGCACTCGGAGGCCTCCACACCGCAAAAAAAGGCACTCGGAGGCCAGTGCACTGAAAAACAGGGCACGTGGAGGCCAGTGCACCGCAAAAAAAAATGCACTCGGAGGCCCCTACAGCACAAAAGAAAGGCACTCGGAGGCCCCTGCACCAGAAACAAAGGCACTCGGAGGCCCCTGCACCAGAAACAAAGGCACTCGGAGGCCCCTGCACCAGAAACAAAGGCACTCGGAGGGCCCTTCGCCGCAGAAAAAGGCACTCAGTAGCCCCTGCACCGCCAAAAAAGGCACTCAGAGGCCTCCACACCGCAAAAAAAGGCACTCGGAGGCCAGTGCACTGAAAAACAGGGCACTTGGAGGCCAGTGCACCGCAAAAAAAATGCACTCGGAGGCCCCGACAGCACAAAAGAAAGGCACTCGGAGGCCCCTACAGCACAAAAGAAAGGCACTCGGAGGCCCCTGCACCAGAAACAAAGGCACTCGGAGGCCCCTGCACCACAAGCAAAGGCACTCGGAGGCCCCTGCACCACAAGCAAAGGCACTCAGAGGCCCCGGCACCACAAGCAAAGGCACTCAGAGGCCCCGGCACCACAAGCAAAGGCACTCGGAGGCTGCTACACTGCAGAGAAAGGCACTCGGAGGCACCTGCAACGAAAAATATGCACTCGGAGGCCCCTTCACCACAAAAAAAGGCACTCGGCTGCCCCTACACTGGAAAAAAAAGGCACTCGGAGGCCCCTACAGCACAAAAAAAGGCACTTGGGGGCTGCTACAATGCAAAAAAAGGCACTTGGAGGGCCCTGCACCAGAAACAAAGGCACTTGGAGGGCCCTGCACCACAAAAGAAGGCACTCGGAGGCCCCTGAACCACAAGAAAAGGCACCCGGGGCCACTACACCGCAAGAAAAAGGTACATGGAGGACCACACACCCCAAAATAACAGCACTCGGAGGCCCCTGAACCAGAAGGAAAGGCACTCAGTGGCTCCTACAGCACAAAAAAGGCACTCGGGGGCTGCTACAATGTGGAACAAGGCACTCGGAGGGCCCGGCACCACCAAAAAAGGCACTCGGAGGCTCCTGCACTGCAAAAAGAGGCACTTGGAGGCCTGTACACTGGAAAGAAAGGCACTTGGAGGCCCCTGCACTGGAAAAAGAGGCACTTGCAGGCCTGTACACTGGAAAGAAAGGCACTCGGTGGCCCCAACAGCACAAAAAAAGGCTCTTGGAGGCTGCTACAATGCGAAAACAGGCACTCGGATGCCCCTACACCGGAAGGAAAGGCACTCGGAGGGCCCTGCACCACAAACCAAGGCACTCGGATGCTGCTGCACGGTAGAGAAAGGCACTCGGAGGCCCCTGCACTGGAAGAAAAGGCACTTGGAGGCCAGTGCACCACAAAAAAGGCACTCGGAGGCTGCTACAATGCAAAAAAAAGGCACTCGGAGGGCCCTGCGCCACAAAAGAAGGCACTCGGAGGCCCCTGAACCACAAGAAAAGGTACTCGGGGCCACTACATCGCAAATAAAAGATACATGGAGGACCACACACCCCAAAATAACAGCACTCGGAGGCCCCGGAACCACAAGAAAAGGTACTCAGTGGCTCCAACAGCACAAAAAAAGGCACTCGGGGGCTGCTACAATTTGAAACAAGGCACTCGGAGGGCCCTGAAGCACAAAAAAAGGCACTCGGAGGCTCCTGCACTGGAAAAAGAGGCACTTGCAAGCCTGTACACTGGAAAGAAAGGCACTCGGAGGCTCCTGCACTGGAAAAAGAGGCACTTGGAGGCCTGTACACTGGAAAGAAAGGCACTCAGAGGCCCCTTCATTGCAAAAAAGTCACTCAGAGGGCCTGCACCACCTAAAAAGGCACTCGGAGGCTCCTGCACTGGAAAAAGAGGCACTTGCAGGCCTGTACACTGGAAATAAAGGCACTCAGAGGCCCCTGCACCACAAAAAAAGGCACTCGGAAGCCCCTACATTGCAAAAAAAGGCACTTGGAGGCTACTACACTGCAAAAAAATGCACCCTGAGGCCCCTGCACCGCAAAAAAGGGCACTTGGTGGCCCCGACACCACAAAAAAAGGCTCTCAGGGGCTGCTACAATGCGAAAAGAGAGGCACTCGGAGGCTGCTACAACGCGAAACAAGGCACTCGGAGGGCCCTGCACCACAAAAAAAAGCACTCGGAGGCTCCTGCACTGGAAAAAGAGGCACTTGCAGGCCTGTACACCGGAAATAAAGGCACTTGGAGGCTCCTGCACCACAAAAGAAGGCACTTGGAGGCCCCTACACTGCAAGAAAAGGCACTCGGAGGGCCCTCCGCCGCAGAAAAAAGGCACTTGGAGGCTACTGCACTGCAGAAAAAGGACTCAGAGGCTACTACACTGCAAAAAAAGGCACTCAGTAGCCCCTGCACTGCAAAAAAAGCCACTCGGAGGCCTCCACACCGCAAAAAAAGGCACTCGGAGGCCAGTGCACTGAAAAACAGGGCACTTGGAGGCCAGTGCACCGCAAAAAAAAATGCACTCGGAGGCCCCGACACCACAAAAGAAAGGCACTCGGAGGCCCCTACAGCACAAAAGAAAGGCACTCGGAGGCCCCTGCACCACAAGCAAAGGCACTCGGAGGCCCCTGCACCACAAGCAAAGGCACTCGGAGGCCCCTGCACCACAAGCAAAGGCACTCGGAGGCCCCTGCACCACAAGCAAAGGCACTCGGAGGCTGCTACACCGCAGAGAAAGGCACTCGGAGGCACCTGCAACGGAAAAATATGCACTCGGAGGCCCCTTCACCACAAAAAAAGGCACTCGGCTGCCCCTACACTGGAAAAAAAAGGCACTCGGAGGCCCCTACACCACAAAAAAAGGCACTTGGGGGCTGCTACAATGCAAAAAAAGGCACTTGGAGGGCCCTGCACCAGAAACAAAGGCACTTGGAGGGCCCTGCACCACAAAAGAAGGCACTCGGAGGCCCCTGAACCACAAGAAAAGGCACTCGGGGCCACTACACCGCAAGAAAAAGGTACATGGAGGACCACACACCCCAAAATAACAGCACTCGGAGGCCCCTGAACCAGAAGGAAAGGCACTCAGTGGCTCCTACAGCACAAAAAAGGCACTCGGGGGCTGCTACAATGTGGAACAAGGCACTCGGAGGGCCCTGCACCACCAAAAAAGGCACTCGGAGGCTCCTGCACTGGGAAAAGAGGCACTTGGAGGCCCCTGCACTGGAAAGAAAGGCACTTGGAGGCCCCTGCACTGGAAAAAGAGGCACTTGGAGGCCTGTACACTGGAAAGAAAGGCACTCGGTGGCCCCAACAGCACAAAAAAAGGCTCTTGAGGGCTGCTACAATGTGAAACAAGGCACTCAGAGGCCCCTGAACCACAAGAAAAGGCACTCGGAGGGCCCGGCACCACCAAAAAAGGCACTCGGAGGCTCCTGCACTGGAAAAAGAGGCACTTGCAGGCCTGTACACTGGAAAGAAAGGCACTCGGAGGCTCCTGCACTGGAAAAAGAGGCACTTGCAAGCCTGTACACTGGAAAGAAAGGCACTCGGAGGCTCCTGCACTGGAAAAACAGGCACTTGGAGGGCCTGCACCACCAAAAAAGGCACTCGGAGGCTCCTGCACTGGAAAAAGAGGCACTTGCAGGCCTGTACACTGGAAATAAAGGCACTTGGAGGCTCCTGCACCACAAAAGAAGGCACTTGGAGGCCCCTACACTGCAAGAAAAGGCACTCGGAGGGCCCTTCGCCGCAGAAAAAAGGCACTTGGAGGCTACTGCACTGCAGAAAAAGGCACTCAGAGGCTACTACACTGCAAAAAAAGGCACTCAGTAGCCCCTGCACTGCAAAAAAAGCCACTCGGAGGCCTCCACACCGCAAAAAAAGGCACTCGGAGGCCAGTGCACTGAAAAACAGGGCACGTGGAGGCCAGTGCACCGCAAAAAAAAATGCACTCGGAGGCCCCTACAGCACAAAAGAAAGGCACTCGGAGGCCCCTACAGCACAAAAGAAAGGCACTCGGAGGCCCCTGCACCAGAAACAAAGGCACTCGGAGGCCCCTGCACCAGAAACAAAGGCACTCGGAGGGCCCTTCGCCGCAGAAAAAGGCACTCAGTAGCCCCTGCACCGCCAAAAAAGGCACTCAGAGGCCTCCACACCGCAAAAAAAGGCACTCGGAGGCCAGTGCACTGAAAAACAGGGCACTTGGAGGCCAGTGCACCGCAAAAAAAAATGCACTCAGAGGCCCCGACAGCACAAAAGAAAGGCACTCGGAGGCCCCTACAGCACAAAAGAAAGGCACTCGGAGGCCCCTGCACCAGAAACAAAGGCACTCGGAGGCCCCTGCACCACAAGCAAAGGAACTCAGAGGCCCCTGCACCACAAGCAAAGGCACTCAGAGGCCCCTGCACCACAAGCAAAGGCACTCGGAGGCTGCTACACTGCAGAGAAAGGCACTCGGAGGCACCTGCAACGGAAAAATATGCACTCGGAGGCCCCTTCACCACAAAAAAAGGCACTCGGCTGCCCCTACACTGGAAAAAAAAGGCACTCGGAGGCCCCTACACCACAAAAAAAGGCACTTGGGGGCTGCTACAATGCAAAAAAAGGCACTTGGAGGGCCCTGCACCAGAAACAAAGGCACTTGGAGGGCCCTGCACCACAAAAGAAGGCACTCGGAGGCCCCTGAACCACAAGAAAAGGCACTCGGGGCCACTACACCGCAAGAAAAAGGTACATGGAGGACCACACACCCCAAAATAACAGCACTCGGAGGCCCCTGAACCAGA
The DNA here is from genome assembly GCF_036370855.1 of Dromaius novaehollandiae. Classification (NCBI taxonomy): domain Eukaryota; kingdom Metazoa; phylum Chordata; class Aves; order Casuariiformes; family Dromaiidae; genus Dromaius; species Dromaius novaehollandiae. Next base: position 115,275 of record NW_026991467.1, on the reverse strand, counting down.
AGGAAAGGCACTCAGTGGCTCCTACAGCACAAAAAAGGCACTCGGGGGCTGCTACAATGTGAAACAAGGCACTCGGAGGGCCCGGCACCACCAAAAAAGGCACTCGGAGGCTCCTGCACTGGGAAAAGAGGCACTTGGAGGCCTGTACACTGGAAAGAAAGGCACTCGGTGGCCCCAACAGCACAAAAAAAGGCTCTTGAGGGCTGCTACAATGTGAAACAAGGCACTCAGAGGCCCCTGAACCACAAGAAAGGCACTCGGAGGCCCCTACACCACAAAAGAAAGGCACTCGGAGGCCCCTGCACCAGAAACAAAGGCACTCGGAGGCCCCTGCACCAGAAACAAAGGCACTCGGAGGGCCCTTCGCCGCAGAAAAAGGCACTCAGTAGCCCCTGCACCGCCAAAAAAGGCACTCAGAGGCCTCCACACCGCAAAAAAAGGCACTCGGAGGCCAGTGCACTGAAAAACAGGGCACTTGGAGGCCAGTGCACCGCAAAAAAAAATGCACTCAGAGGCCCCGACAGCACAAAAGAAAGGCACTCGGAGGCCCCTACAGCACAAAAGAAAGGCACTCGGAGGCCCCTGCACCAGAAACAAAGGCACTCGGAGGCCCCTGCACCAGAAACAAAGGCACTCGGAGGCCCCTGCACCACAAGCAAAGGAACTCAGAGGCCCCTGCACCACAAGCAAAGGCACTCAGAGGCCCCTGCACCACAAGCAAAGGCACTCGGAGGCTGCTACACTGCAGAGAAAGGCACTCGGAGGCACCTGCAACGGAAAAATATGCACTCGGAGGCCCCTTCACCACAAAAAAAGGCACTCGGCTGCCCCTACACTGGAAAAAAAAGGCACTCGGAGGCCCCTACACCACAAAAAAAGGCACTTAGGGGCTGCTACAATGCAAAAAAAGGCACTTGGAGGGCCCTGCACCAGAAACAAAGGCACTTGGAGGGCCCTGCACCACAAAAGAAGGCACTCGGAGGCCCCTGAACCACAAGAAAAGGCACTCGGGGCCACTACACCGCAAGAAAAAGGTACATGGAGGACCACACACCCCAAAATAACAGCACTCGGAGGCCCCTGAACCAGAAGGAAAGGCACTCAGTGGCTCCTACAGCACAAAAAAGGCACTCGGGGGCTGCTACAATGTGAAACAAGGCACTCGGAGGGCCCGGCACCACCTAAAAAGGCACTCGGAGGCTCCTGCACTGGAAAAAGAGGCACTTGGAGGCCTGTACACTGGAAAGAAAGGCACTTGGAGGCCCCTGCACTGGAAAAAGAGGCACTTGGAGGCCTGTACACCGGAAATAAAGGCACTTGGAGGCCCCTGCACCACAAAAGAAGGCACTTGGAGGCCCCTACACTGCAAGAAAAGGCACTCGGAGGGCCCTCCGCCGCAGAAAAAAGGCACTTGGAGGCTACTGCACTGCAGAAAAAGGCACTCAGAGGCTACTACACTGCAAAAAAAGGCACTCAGTAGCCCCTGCACTGCAAAAAAAGCCACTCGGAGGCCTCCACACCGCAAAAAAAGGCACTCGGAGGCCAGTGCACTGAAAAACAGGGCACTTGGAGGCCAGTGCACCGCAAAAAAAAATGCACTCGGAGGCCCCGACACCACAAAAGAAAGGCACTCGGAGGCCCCTACAGCACAAAAGAAAGGCACTCGGAGGCCCCTGCACCACAAGCAAAGGCACTCGGAGGCCCCTGCACCACAAGCAAAGGCACTCGGAGGCCCCTGCACCACAAGCAAAGGCACTCGGAGGCTGCTACACCGCAGAGAAAGGCACTCGGAGGCACCTGCAACGGAAAAATATGCACTCGGAGGCCCCTTCACCACAAAAAAAGGCACTCGGCTGCCCCTACACTGGAAAAAAAAGGCACTCGGAGGCCCCTACACCACAAAAAAAGGCACTTGGGGGCTGCTACAATGCAAAAAAAGGCACTTGGAGGGCCCTGCACCAGAAACAAAGGCACTTGGAGGGCCCTGCACCACAAAAGAAGGCACTCGGAGGCCCCTGAACCACAAGAAAAGGCACTCGGGGCCACTACACCGCAAGAAAAAGGTACATGGAGGACCACACACCCCAAAATAACAGCACTCGGAGGCCCCTGAACCAGAAGGAAAGGCACTCAGTGGCTCCTACAGCACAAAAAAGGCACTCGGGGGCTGCTACAATGTGGAACAAGGCACTCGGAGGGCCCTGCACCACCAAAAAGGCACTCGGAGGCTCCTGCACTGGGAAAAGAGGCACTTGGAGGCCCCTGCACTGGAAATAAAGGCACTTGGAGGCCCCTGCACTGGGAAAAGAGGCACTTGGAGGCCTGTACACTGGAAAGAAAGGCACTCGGTGGCCCCAACAGCACAAAAAAAGGCTCTTGAGGGCTGCTACAATGTGAAACAAGGCACTCAGAGGCCCCTGAACCACAAGAAAAGGCACTCGGAGGGCCCGACACCACCAAAAAAGGCACTCGGAGGCTCCTGCACTGGAAAAAGAGGCACTTGCAGGCCTGTACACCGGAAATAAAGGCACTTGGAGGCTCCTGCACCACAAAAGAAGGCACTTGGAGGCCCCTACACTGCAAGAAAAGGCACTCGGAGGGCCCTTCGCCGCAGAAAAAAGGCGCTTGGAGGCTACTGCACTGCAGAAAAAGGCACTCAGAGGCTACTACACTGCAAAAAAAGGCACTCAGTAGCACCTGCACTGCAAAAAAAGCCACTCGGAGGCCTCCACACCGCAAAAAAAGGCACTCGGAGGCCAGTGCACTGAAAAACAGGGCACTTGGAGGCCAGTGCACCGCAAAAAAAAATGCACTCGGAGGCCCCTACAGCACAAAAGAAAGGCACTCGGAGGCCCCTACAGCACAAAAGAAAGGCACTCGGAGGCCCCTACAGCACAAAAGAAAGGCACTCGGAGGCCCCTGCACCAGAAACAAAGGCACTCGGAGGGCCCTTTGCCGCAGAAAAAGGCACTCAGTAGCCCCTGCACCGCCAAAAAAGGCACTCAGAGGCCTCCACACCGCAAAAAAAGGCACTCGGAGGCCAGTGCACTGAAAAACAGGGCACTTGGAGGCCAGTGCACCGCAAAAAAAATGCACTCAGAGGCCCCGACAGCACAAAAGAAAGGCACTCGGAGGCCCCTACAGCACAAAAGAAAGGCACTCGGAGGCCCCTGCACCAGAAACAAAGGCACTCGGAGGCCCATGCACCAGAAACAAAGGCACTCGGAGGCCCCTGCACCACAAGCAAAGGAACTCAGAGGCCCCTGCACCACAAGCAAAGGCACTCAGAGGCCCCTGCACCACAAGCAAAGGCACTCAGAGGCCCCTGCACCACAAGCAAAGGCACTCGGAGGCTGCTACACTGCAGAGAAAGGCACTCGGAGGCACCTGCAACGGAAAAATATGCACTCGGAGGCCCCTTCACCACAAAAAAAGGCACTCGGCTGCCCCTACACTGGAAAAAAAAGGCACTCGGAGGCCCCTACACCACAAAAAAAGGCACTTGGGGGCTGCTACAATGCAAAAAAAGGCACTTGGAGGGCCCTGCACCAGAAACAAAGGCACTTGGAGGGCCCTGCACCACAAAAGAAGGCACTCGGAGGCCCCTGAACCACAAGAAAAGGCACTCGGGGCCACTACACCGCAAGAAAAAGGTACATGGAGGACCACACACCCCAAAATAACAGCACTCGGAGGCCCCTGAACCAGAAGGAAAGGCACTCAGTGGCTCCTACAGCACAAAAAAGGCACTCGGGGGCTGCTACAATGTGAAACAAGGCACTCGGAGGGCCCGGCACCACCAAAAAAGGCACTCGGAGGCTCCTGCACTGGGAAAAGAGGCACTTGGAGGCCTGTACACTGGAAAGAAAGGCACTTGGAGGCCCCTGCACTGGAAAAAGAGGCACTTGGAGGCCTGTACACTGGAAACAAAGGCACTCGGTGGCCCCGACAGCACAAAAAAAGGCTCTTGGAGGCTGCTACAATGCGAAAACAGGCACTCGGATGCCCCTACACCGGAAGGAAAGGCACTCGGAGGGCCCTGCACCACAAACCAAGGCACTCGGATGCTGCTACACGGTAGAGAAAGGCACTCGGAGGCCCCTGCACTGGAAGAAAAGGCACTTGGAGGCCAGTGCACCACAAAAAAGGCACTCGGAGGCTGCTACAATGCAAAAAAAAGGCACTCGGAGGGCCCTGCACCACAAAAGAAGGCACTCGGAGGCCCCTGAACCACAAGAAAAGGTACTCGGGGCCACTACATCGCAAATAAAAGATACATGGAGGACCACACACCCCAAAATAACAGCACTCGGAGGCCCCGGAACCACAAGAAAAGGTACTCAGTGGCTCCAACAGCACAAAAAAAGGCACTCGGGGGCTGCAACAATGTGAAACAAGGCACTCGGAGGGCCCTGAAGCACAAAAAAAGGCACTCGGAGGCTCCTGCACTGGAAAAAGAGGCACTTGCAGGCCTGTACACTGGACATAAAGGCACTCAGAGGCCCCTGCACCACAAAAAAAGGCACTCGGAAGCCCCTACATTGCAAAAAAAGGCACTTGGAGGCTACTACACTGCAAAAAAATGCACCCTGAGGCCCCTGCACCGCAAAAAAGGGCATTGGTGGCCCCGACACCACAATGAAAGGCTCTCAGGGGCTGCTACAATGCGAAAAGAGAGGCACTCGGAGGCTGCTACAACGCGAAACAAGGCACTCGGAGGGCCCTGCACCACAAAAAAAAGCACTCGGAGGCTCCTGCACTGGAAAAAGAGGCACTTGCAGGCCTGTACACCGGAAATAAAGGCACTTGGAGGCTCCTGCACCACAAAAGAAGGCACTTGGAGGCCCCTACACTGCAAGAAAAGGCACTTGGAGGGCCCTCCGCCGCGGAAAAAAGGCACTTGGAGGCTACAGCACTGCAGAAAAAGGACTCAGAGGCTACTACACTGCAAAAAAAGGCACTCAGTAGACCCTGCACTGCAAAAAAAGGCACTCGGAGGCCTCCACACCGCAAAAAAAGGCACTCGGAGGCCAGTGCACTGAAAAACAGGGCACTTGGAGGCCAGTGCACCGCAAAAAAAAATGCACTCGGAGGCCCCGACACCACAAAAGAAAGGCACTCGGAGGCCCCTACAGCACAAAAGAAAGGCACTCGGAGGCCCCTGCACCAGAAACAAAGGCACTCGGAGGCCCCTGCACCACAAGCAAAGGCACTCGGAGGCCCCTGCACCACAAGCAAAGGCACTCGGAGGCTGCTACACCGCAGAAAAAGGCACTCGGAGGCACCTGCAAGGGAAAAATATGCACTCGGAGGCCCCTTCACCACAAAAAAAGGCACTCGGCTGCCCCTACACTGGAAAAAAAAGGCACTCGGAGGCCCCTACACCACAAAAAAAGGCACTTGGGGGCTGCTACAATGCAAAAAAAGGCACTTGGAGGGCCCTGCACCAGAAACAAAGGCACTTGGAGGGCCCTGCACCACAAAAGAAGGCACTCGGAGGCCCCTGAACCACAAGAAAAGGCACTCGGGGCCACTACACCGCAAGAAAAAGGTACATGGAGGACCACACACCCCAAAATAACAGCACTCGGAGGCCCCTGAACCAGAAGGAAAGGCACTCAGTGGCTCCTACAGCACAAAAAAGGCACTCGGGGGCTGCTACAATGTGGAACAAGGCACTCGGAGGGCCCGGCACCACCAAAAAAGGCACTCGGAGGCTCCTGCACTGCAAAAAGAGGCACTTGGAGGCCCCTGCACTGGAAAGAAAGGCACTTGGAGGCCCCTGCACTGGAAAAAGAGGCACTTGGAGGCCTGTACACTGGAAAGAAAGGCACTCGGTGGCCCCAACAGCACAAAAAAAGGCTCTTGAGGGCTGCTACAATGTGAAACAAGGCACTCAGAGGCCCCTGAACCACAAGAAAAGGCACTCGGAGGGCCCGGCACCACCAAAAAAGGCACTCGGAGGCTCCTGCACTGGAAAAAGAGGCACTTGCAAGCCTGTACACTGGAAATAAAGGCACTCGGAGGCTCCTGCACTGGAAAAAGAGGCACTTGGAGGCCTGTACACTGGAAATAAAGGCACTCAGAGGCCCCTTCATTGCAAAAAAGTCACTCAGAGGGCCTGCACCACCTAAAAAGGCACTCGGAGGCTCCTGCACTGGAAAAAGAGGCACTTGCAGGCCTGTACACCGGAAATAAAGGCACTTGGAGGCTCCTGCACCACAAAAGAAGGCACTTGGAGGCCCCTACACTGCAAGAAAAGGCACTCGGAGGGCCCTTCGCCGCAGAAAAAAGGCACTTGGAGGCTACTGCACTGCAGAAAAAGGCACTCAGAGGCTACTACACTGCAAAAAAAGGCACTCAGTAGCCCCTGCACTGCAAAAAAAGCCACTCGGAGGCCTCCACACCGCAAAAAAAGGCACTCGGAGGCCAGTGCACTGAAAAACAGGGCACGTGGAGACCAGTGCACCGCAAAAAAAAATGCACTCAGAGGCCCCGACACCACAAAAGAAAGGCACTCGGAGGCCCCTACAGCACAAAAGAAAGGCACTCGGAGGCCCCTGCACCAGAAACAAAGGCACTCGGAGGCCCCTGCACCAGAAACAAAGGCACTCGGAGGGCCCTTCGCCGCAGAAAAAGGCACTCAGTAGCCCCTGCACCGCCAAAAAAGGCACTCAGAGGCCTCCACACCGCAAAAAAAGGCACTCGGAGGCCAGTGCACTGAAAAACAGGGCACTTGGAGGCCAGTGCACCGCAAAAAAAAATGCACTCAGAGGCCCCGACACCACAAAAGAAAGGCACTCGGAGGCCCCGACAGCACAAAAGAAAGGCACTCGGAGGCCCCTGCACCAGAAACAAAGGCACTCGGAGGCCCCTGCACCAGAAACAAAGGCACTCGGAGGCCCCTGCACCAGAAACAAAGGCACTCGGAGGCCCCTGCACCAGAAACAAAGGCACTCGGAGGCTGCTACACTGCAGAGAAAGGCACTCGGAGGCACCTGCAACGGAAAAATATGCACTCGGAGGCCCCTTCACCACAAAAAAAGGCACTCGGCTGCCCCTACACTGGAAAAAAAAGGCACTCGGAGGCCCCTACACCACAAAAAAAGGCACTTAGGGGCTGCTACAATGCAAAAAAAGGCACTTGGAGGGCCCTGCACCAGAAACAAAGGCACTTGGAGGGCCCTGCACCACAAAAGAAGGCACTCGGAGGCCCCTGAACCACAAGAAAAGGCACTCGGGGCCACTACACCGCAAGAAAAAGGTACATGGAGGACCACACACCCCAAAATAACAGCACTCGGAGGCCCCTGAACCAGAAGGAAAGGCACTCAGTGGCTCCTACAGCACAAAAAAGGCACTCGGGGGCTGCTACAATGTGAAACAAGGCACTCGGAGGGCCCGGCACCACCAAAAAAGGCACTCGGAGGCTCCTGCACTGGGAAAAGAGGCACTTGGAGGCCTGTACGCCGGAAAGAAAGGCACTTGGAGGCCCCTGCACTGGAAAAAGAGGCACTTGCAGGCCTGTACACTGGAAAGAAAGGCACTCGGTGGCCCCGACAGCACAAAAAAAGGCTCTTGGAGGCTGCTACAATGCGAAAACAGGCACTCGGATGCCCCTACACCGGAAGGAAAGGCACTCGGAGGGCCCTGCACCACAAACCAAGGCACTCGGATGCTGCTACACGGTAGAGAAAGGCACTCGGAGGCCCCTGCACTGGAAGAAAAGGCACTTGGAGGCCAGTGCACCACAAAAAAGGCACTCGGAGGCTGCTACAATGCAAAAAAAGTCACTTGGAGGGCCCTGCACCACAAAAGAAGGCACTCGGAGGCCCCTGAACCACAAGAAAAGGTACTCGGGGCCACTACATCGCAAATAAAAGATACATGGAGGACCACACACCCCAAAATAACAGCACTCGGAGGCCCCTGAACCAGAAGGAAAGGCACTCAGTGGCTCCAACAGCACAAAAAAAGGCACTCGGGGGCTGCTACAATGTGAAACAAGGCACTCGGAGGGCCCGGCACCACCTAAAAAAGGCACTCGGAGGCTCCTGCACTGGAAAAAGAGGCACTTGCAAGCCTGTACACTGGAAATAAAGGCACTCGGATGCTCCTGCACTGGAAAAAGAGGCACTTGGAGGCCTGTACACTGGAAAGAAAGGCACTCAGAGGCCCCTTCATTGCAAAAAAGTCACTCAGAGGGCCTGCACCACCTAAAAAGGCACTCGGAGGCTCCTGCACTGGAAAAAGAGGCACTTGCAGGCCTGTACACTGGAAATAAAGGCACTCAGAGGCCCCTGCACCACAAAAAAAGGCACTCGGAAGCCCCTACATTGCAAAAAAAGGCACTTGGAGGCTACTACACTGCAAAAAAATGCACCCTGAGGCCCCTGCACCGCAAAAAAGGGCACTTGGTGGCCCCGACACCACAATGAAAGGCTCTCAGGGGCTGCTACAATGCGAAAAGAGAGGCACTCGGAGGCTGCTACAACGCGAAACAAGGCACTCGGAGGGCCCTGCACCACAAAAAAAAGCACTCGGAGGCTCCTGCACTGGAAAAAGAGGCACTTGCAGGCCTGTACACCGGAAATAAAGGCACTTGGAGGCTCCTGCACCACAAAAGAAGGCACTTGGAGGCCCCTACACTGCAAGAAAAGGCACTCGGAGGGCCCTTCGCCGCAGAAAAAAGGCACTTGGAGGCTACTGCACTGTAGAAAAAGGCACTCAGAGGCTACTACACTGCAAAAAAAGGCACTCAGTAGCCCCTGCACTGCAAAAAAAGGCACTCGGAGGCCTCCACACCGCAAAAAAAGGCACTCGGAGGCCAGTGCACTGAAAAACAGGGCACTTGGAGGCCAGTGCACCGCAAAAAAAAATGCACTCGGAGGCCCCGACACCACAAAAGAAAGGCACTCGGAGGCCCCTACAGCACAAAAGAAAGGCACTCAGAGGCCCCTGCACCAGAAACAAAGGCACTCGGAGGCCCCTGCACCAGAAACAAAGGCACTCGGAAGGCCCTTCGCCGCAGAAAAAGGCACTCAGTAGCCCCTGCACCGCCAAAAAAGGCACTCAGAGGCCTCCACACCGCAAAAAAAGGCACTCGGAGGCCAGTGCACTGAAAAACAGGGCACTTGGAGGCCAGTGCACCGCAAAAAAAAATGCACTCGGAGGCCCCGACACCACAAAAGAAAGGCACTCGGAGGCCCCTACAGCACAAAAGAAAGGCACTCGGAGGCCCCTGCACCAGAAACAAAGGCACTCGGAGGCCCCTGCACCAGAAACAAAGGCACTCGGAGGCCCCTGCACCAGAAACAAAGGCACTCGGAGGCTGCTACACCGCAGAGAAAGGCACTCGGAGGCACCTGCAACGGAAAAATATGCACTCGGAGGCCCCTTCACCACAAAAAAAGGCACTCGGCTGCCCCTACACTGGAAAAAAAAGGCACTCGGAGGCCCCTACAGCACAAAAAAAGGCACTTGGGGGCTGCTACAATGCAAAAAAAGGCACTTGGAGGGCCCTGCACCAGAAACAAAGGCACTTGGAGGGCCCTGCACCACAAAAGAAGGCACTCGGAGGCCCCTGAACCACAAGAAAAGGCACTCGGGGCCACTACACCGCAAGAAAAAGGTACATGGAGGACCACACACCCCAAAATAACAGCACTCGGAGGCCCCTGAACCAGAAGGAAAGGCACTCAGTGGCTCCTACAGCACAAAAAAAGGCACTCGGGGGCTGCTACAATGTGAAACAAGGCACTCGGAGGGCCCGGCACCACCAAAAAAGGCACTCGGAGGCTCCTGCACTGGGAAAAGAGGCACTTGGAGGCCTGTACACTGGAAAGAAAGGCACTCGGTGGCCCCAACAGCACAAAAAAAGGCTCTTGAGGGCTGCTACAATGTGAAACAAGGCACTCAGAGGCCCCTGAACCACAAGAAAGGCACTCGGAGGCCCCTACAGCACAAAAGAAAGGCACTCGGAGGCCCCTGCACCAGAAACAAAGGCACTCGGAGGCCCCTGCACCAGAAACAAAGGCACTCGGAGGCCCCTGCACCAGAAACAAAGGCACTCGGAGGCCCCTGCACCAGAAACAAAGGCACTCGGAGGCCCCTGCACCAGAAACAAAGGCACTCGGAGGCCCCTGCACCACAAGCAAAGGCACTCAGAGGCTGCTACACCGCAGAGAAAGGCACTCGGAGGCACCTGCAACGGAAAAATATGCACTCGGAGGCCCCTTCACCACAAAAAAAGGCACTCGGCTGCCCCTACACTGGAAAAAAAAGGCACTCGGAGGCCCCTACACCACAAAAAAAGGCACTTGGGGGCTGCTACAATGCAAAAAAAGGCACTTGGAGGGCCCTGCACCAGAAACAAAGGCACTTGGAGGGCCCTGCACCACAAAAGAAGGCACTCGGAGGCCCCTGAACCACAAGAAAAGGCACTCGGGGCCACTACACCGCAAGAAAAAGGTACATGGAGGACCACACCCCCCAAAATAACAGCACTCAGAGGCCCCTGAACCAGAAGGAAAGGTACTCAGTGGCTCCAACAGCACAAAAAAGGCACTCGGGGGCTGCTACAATGTGAAACAAGGCACTCGGAGGGCCCGGCACCACCAAAAAAGGCACTCGGAGGCTCCTGCACTGGGAAAAGAGGCACTTGGAGGCCTGTACACTGGAAATAAAGGCACTTGGAGGCCCCTGCACTGGAAAAAGAGGCACTTGGAGGCCTGTACACTGGAAAGAAAGGCACTCGGTGGCCCCGACAGCACAAAAAAAGGCTCTTGGAGGCTGCTACAATGCGAAAACAGGCACTCGGATGCCCCTACACCGGAAGGAAAGGCACTCGGAGGGCCCTGCACCACAAACCAAGGCACTCGGATGCTGCTACACGGTAGAGAAAGGCACTCGGAGGCCCCTGCACTGGAAGAAAAGGCACTTGGAGGCCAGTGCACCACAAAAAAGGCACTTGGAGGCCAGTGCACCACAAAAAAGGCTCTCGGAGGCTGCTACAATGCAAAAAAAGTCACTTGGAGGCTCCTGCACCACAAAAGAAGGCACTCGGAGGCCCCTGAACCACAAGAAAAGGCACTCGGGGCCACTACATCGCAAATAAAAGATACATGGAGGACCACACACCCCAAAATAACAGCACTCGGAGGCCCCGGAACCACAAGAAAAGGTACTCAGTGGCTCCAACAGCACAAAAAAAGGCACTCGGGGGCTGCTACAATGTGAAACAAGGCACTCGGAGGGCCCTGCACCACCAAAAAAGGCACTCGGAGGCTCCTGCACTGGAAAAAGAGGCACTTGCAAGCCTGTACACTGGAAAGAAAGGCACTCGGAGGCCCCTTCATTGCAAAAAAGTCACTCAGAGGGCCTGCACCACCTAAAAAGGCACTCGGAGGCTCCTGCACTGGAAAAAGAGGCACTTGCAGGCCTGTACACTGGAAATAAAGGCACTCGGAGGCCCCTGCACCACAAAAAAAGGCACTCGGAAGCCCCTACATTGCAAAAAAAGGCACTTGGAGGCTACTACACTGCAAAAAAATGCACCCTGAGGCCCCTGCACCGCAAAAAAGGGCACTTGGTGGCCCCGACACCACAAAGAAAGGCTCTCAGGGGCTGCTACAATGCGAAAAGAGAGGCACTCGGAGGCTGCTACAACGCGAAACAAGGCACTCGGAGGGCCCTGCACCACAAAAAAAAGCACTCGGAGGCTCCTGCACTGGAAAAAGAGGCACTTGCAGGCCTGTACACCGGAAATAAAGGCACTTGGAGGCTCCTGCACCACAAAAGAAGGCACTTGGAGGCCCCTACACTGCAAGAAAAGGCACTTGGAGGGCCCTTCGCCGCAGAAAAAAGGCACTTGGAGGCTACTGCACTGCAGAAAAAGGCACTCAGAGGCTACTACACTGCAAAAAAAGGCACTCAGTAGCCCCTGCACTGCAAAAAAAGCCACTCGGAGGCCTCCACACCGCAAAAAAAGGCACTCGGAGGCCAGTGCACTGAAAAACAGGGCACTTGGAGGCCAGTGCACCGCAAAAAAAAATGCACTCAGAGGCCCCGACACCACAAAAGAAAGGCACTCTGAGGCCCCTACAGCACAAAAGAAAGGCACTCGGAGAACCCTGCACCAGAAACAAAGGCACTCGGAGGCCCCTGCACCAGAAACAAAGGCACTCGGAGGGCCCTTCGCCGCAGAAAAAGGCACTCAGTAGCTCCTGCACCGCCAAAAAAGGCACTCAGAGGCCTCCACACCGCAAAAAAAGGCACTTGGAGGCCAGTGCACTGAAAAACAGGGCACTTGGAGGCCAGTGCACCGCAAAAAAAAATGCACTCGGAGGCCCCGACACCACAAAAGAAAGGCACTCGGAGGCCCCGACACCACAAAAGAAAGGCACTCGGAGGCCCCGACACCACAAAAGAAAGGCACTCGGAGGCCCCGACACCACAAAAGAAAGGCACTCGGAGGCCCCGACACCACAAAAGAAAGGCACTCGGAGGCCCCGACACCACAAAAGAAAGGCACTCGGAGGCCCCGACACCACAAAAGAAAGGCACTCGGAGGCTGCTACACCGCAGAGAAAGGCACTCGGAGGCACCTGCAGCGGAAAAATATGCACTCGGAGGCCCCTTCACCACAAAAAAAGGCACTCGGCTGCCCCTACACTGGAAAAAAAAGGCACTCGGAGGCCCATACAGCACAAAAAAAGGCACTTGGGGGCTGCTACAATGCAAAAAAAGGCACTTGGAGGGCCCTGCACCAGAAACAAAGGCACTTGGAGGGCCCTGCACCACAAAAGAAGGCACTCGGAGGCCCCTGAACCACAAGAAAAGGCACCCGGGGCACTACACCGCAAGAAAAAGGTACATGGAGGACCACACACCCCAAAATAACAGCACTCGGAGGCCCCTGAACCAGAAGGAAAGGCACTCAGTGGCTCCTACAGCACAAAAAAGGCACTCGGGGGCTGCTACAATGTGAAACAAGGCACTCGGAGGGCCCGGCACCACCAAAAAAGGCACTCGGAGGCTCCTGCACTGGGAAAAGAGGCACTTGGAGGCCTGTACACTGGAAAGAAAGGCACTCGGTGGCCCCAACAGCACAAAAAAAGGCTCTTGAGGGCTGCTACAATGTGAAACAAGGCACTCAGAGGGCGCTGAACCACAAGAAAAGGCACTCGGAGGCCCCTACACCACAAAAGAAAGGCACTCAGCTGCCCCTGCACCAGAAACAAAGGCACTCGGAGGCCCCTGCACTGGAAGAAAAGGCACTTGGAGGCCAGTGCACCACAAAAAAGGCACTCGGAGGCTGCTACAATGCAAAAAAAGTCACTTGGAGGGCCCTGCACCACAAAAGAAGGCACTCGGAGGCCCCTGAACCACAAGAAAAGGTACTCAGTGGCTCCTACAGCACAAAAAAAGGCACTCGGGGGCTGCTACAATGTGAAACAAGGCACTCGGAGGGCCCTGCACCACCAAAAAAGGCACTCGGAGGCTCCTGCACTGGAAAAAGAGGCACTTGCAAGCCTGTACACTGGAAAGAAAGGCACTCGGAGGCTCCTGCACTGGAAAAAGAGGCACTTGGAGGCCTGTACACTGGAAATAAAGGCACTCAGAGGCCCCTTCATTGCAAAAAAGTCACTCAGAGGGCCTGCACCACCTAAAAAGGCACTCGGAGGCTCCTGCACTGGAAAAAGAGGCACTTGCAGGCCTGTACACTGGAAATAAAGGCACTCGGAGGCCCCTGCACCACAAAAAAAGGCACTCGGAAGCCCCTACATTGCAAAAAAAGGCACTTGGAGGCTACTACACTGCAAAAAAATGCACCCTGAGGCCCCTGCACCGCAAAAAAGGGCACTTGGTGGCCCCGACACCACAAAGAAAGGCTCTCAGGGGCTGCTACAATGCGAAAAGAGAGGCACTCGGAGGCTGCTACAACGCGAAACAAGGCACTCGGAGGGCCCTGCACCACAAAAAAAAGCACTCGGAGGCTCCTGCACTGGAAAAAGAGGCACTTGCAGGCCTGTACACCGGAAATAAAGGCACTTGGAGGCTCCTGCACCACAAAAGAAGGCACTTGGAGGCCCCTACACTGCAAGAAAAGGCACTCGGAGGGCCCTCCGCCGCAGAAAAAAGGCACTTGGAGGCTACTGCACTGCAGAAAAAGGCACTCAGAGGCTACTGCACTGCAAAAAAAGGCACTCAGTAGCCCCTGCACTGCAAAAAAAGCCACTCGGAGGCCTCCACACCGCAAAAAAAGGCACTCGGAGGCCAGTGCACTGAAAAACAGGGCACTTGGAGGCCAGTGCACCGCAAAAAAAAATGCACTCAGAGGCCCCGACACCACAAAAGAAAGGCACTCTGAGGCCCCGACACCACAAAAGAAAGGCACTCGGAGGCCCCTGCACCGGAAGGAAAGGCACTCGGAGGGCCCTGCACCACAAACCAAGGCACTCGGATGCTGCTACACGGTAGAGAAAGGCACTCGGAGGCCCCTGCACTGGAAGAAAAGGCACTTGGAGGCCAGTGCACCACAAAAAAGGCACTCGGAGGCTGCTACAATGCAAAAAAAGTCACTTGGAGGGCCCTGCACCACAAAAGAAGGCACTCGGAGGCCCCTGAACCACAAGAAAAGGTACTCGGGGCCACTACATCGCAAATAAAAGATACATGGAGGACCACACACCCCAAAATAACAGCACTCGGAGGCCCCTGAACCAGAAGGAAAGGCACTCAGTGGCTCCAACAGCACAAAAAAAGGCACTCGGGGGCTGCTACAATGTGAAACAAGGCACTCGGAGGGCCCGGCACCACCTAAAAAAGGCACTCGGAGGCTCCTGCACTGGAAAAAGAGGCACTTGCAAGCCTGTACACTGGAAATAAAGGCACTCGGAGGCTCCTGCACTGGAAAAAGAGGCACTTGGAGGCCTGTACACTGGAAATAAAGGCACTCAGAGGCCCCTTCATTGCAAAAAAGTCACTCAGAGGGCCTGCACCACCTAAAAAGGCACTCGGAGGCTCCTGCACTGGAAAAAGAGGCACTTGCAGGCCTGTACACTGGAAATAAAGGCACTCAGAGGCCCCTGCACCACAAAAAAAGGCACTCGGAAGCCCCTACATTGCAAAAAAAGGCACTTGGAGGCTACTACACTGCAAAAAAATGCACCCTGAGGCCCCTGCACCGCAAAAAAGGGCACTTGGTGGCCCCGACACCACAAAGAAAGGCTCTCAGGGGCTGCTACAATGCGAAAAGAGAGGCACTCGGAGGCTGCTACAACGCGAAACAAGGCACTCGGAGGGCCCTGCACCACAAAAAAAAGCACTCGGAGGCTCCTGCACTGGAAAAAGAGGCACTTGCAGGCCTGTACACCGGAAATAAAGGCACTTGGAGGCTCCTGCACCACAAAAGAAGGCACTTGGAGGCCCCTACACTGCAAGAAAAGGCACTCGGAGGGCCCTTCGCCGCAGAAAAAAGGCACTTGGAGGCTACTGCACTGTAGAAAAAGGCACTCAGAGGCTACTGCACTGCAAAAAAAGGCACTCAGTAGCCCCTGCACTGCAAAAAAAGGCACTCGGAGGCCTCCACACCGCAAAAAAAGGCACTCGGAGGCCAGTGCACTGAAAAACAGGGCACTTGGAGGCCAGTGCACCGCAAAAAAAAATGCACTCGGAGGCCCCGACACCACAAAAGAAAGGCACTCGGAGGCCCCTACAGCACAAAAGAAAGGCACTCGGAGGCCCCTGCACCAGAAACAAAGGCACTCGGAGGCCCCTGCACCAGAAACAAAGGCACTCGGAAGGCCCTTCGCCGCAGAAAAAGGCACTCAGTAGCCCCTGCACCGCCAAAAAAGGCACTCAGAGGCCTCCACACCGCAAAAAAAGGCACTCGGAGGCCAGTGCACTGAAAAACAGGGCACTTGGAGGCCAGTGCACCGCAAAAAAAAATGCACTCGGAGGCCCCGACACCACAAAAGAAAGGCACTCGGAGGCCCCTACAGCACAAAAGAAAGGCACTCGGAGGCCCCTGCACCAGAAACAAAGGCACTCGGAGGCCCCTGCACCAGAAACAAAGGCACTCGGAGGCCCCTGCACCAGAAACAAAGGCACTCGGAGGCTGCTACACCGCAGAGAAAGGCACTCGGAGGCACCTGCAACGGAAAAATATGCACTCGGAGGCCCCTTCACCACAAAAAAAGGCACTCGGCTGCCCCTACACTGGAAAAAAAAGGCACTCGGAGGCCCCTACAGCACAAAAAAAGGCACTTGGGGGCTGCTACAATGCAAAAAAAGGCACTTGGAGGGCCCTGCACCAGAAACAAAGGCACTTGGAGGGCCCTGCACCACAAAAGAAGGCACTCGGAGGCCCCTGAACCACAAGAAAAGGCACTCGGGGCCACTACACCGCAAGAAAAAGGTACATGGAGGACCACACACCCCAAAATAACAGCACTCGGAGGCCCCTGAACCAGAAGGAAAGGCACTTAGTGGCTCCTACAGCACAAAAAAGGCACTCGGGGGCTGCTACAATGTGAAACAAGGCACTCGGAGGGCCCGGCACCACCAAAAAAGGCACTCGGAGGCTCCTGCACTGGGAAAAGAGGCACTTGGAGGCCTGTACACTGGAAAGAAAGGCACTCGGTGGCCCCAACAGCACAAAAAAAGGCTCTTGAGGGCTGCTACAATGTGAAACAAGGCACTCAGAGGCCCCTGAACCACAAGAAAGGCACTCGGAGGCCCCTACAGCACAAAAGAAAGGCACTCGGAGGCCCCTGCACCAGAAACAAAGGCACTCGGAGGCCCCTGCACCAGAAACAAAGGCACTCGGAGGCCCCTGCACCAGAAACAAAGGCACTCGGAGGCCCCTGCACCAGAAACAAAGGCACTCGGAGGCCCCTGCACCAGAAACAAAGGCACTCGGAGGCCCCTGCACCAGAAACAAAGGCACTCGGAGGCCCCTGCACCACAAGCAAAGGCACTCGGAGGCACCTGCAACGGAAAAATATGCACTCGGAGGCCCTTACAGCACAAAAAAAGGCACTCGGCTGCCCCTACACTGGAAAAAAAAGGCACTCGGAGGCCCCTACACCACAAAAAAAGGCACTTGGGGGCTGCTACAATGCAAAAAAAGGCACTTGGAGGGCCCTGCACCAGAAACAAAGGCACTTGGAGGGCCCTGCACCACAAAAGAAGGCACTCGGAGGCCCCTGAACCACAAGAAAAGGCACTCGGGGCCACTACACCGCAAGAAAAAGGTACATGGAGGACCACACCCCCCAAAATAACAGCACTCAGAGGCCCCTGAACCAGAAGGAAAGGTACTCAGTGGCTCCAACAGCACAAAAAAGGCACTCGGGGGCTGCTACAATGTGAAACAAGGCACTCGGAGGGCCCGGCACCACCAAAAAAGGCACTCGGAGGCTCCTGCACTGGGAAAAGAGGCACTTGGAGGCCTGTACACTGGAAATAAAGGCACTTGGAGGCCCCTGCACTGGAAAAAGAGGCACTTGGAGGCCTGTACACTGGAAAGAAAGGCACTCGGTGGCCCCGACAGCACAAAAAAAGGCTCTTGGAGGCTGCTACAATGCGAAAACAGGCACTCGGATGCCCCTACACCGGAAGGAAAGGCACTCGGAGGGCCCTGCACCACAAACCAAGGCACTCGGATGCTGCTACACGGTAGAGAAAGGCACTCGGAGGCCCCTGCACTGGAAGAAAAGGCACTTGGAGGCCAGTGCACCACAAAAAAGGCACTTGGAGGCCAGTGCACCACAAAAAAGGCTCTCGGAGGCTGCTACAATGCAAAAAAAGTCACTTGGAGGGCTCTGCACCACAAAAGAAGGCACTCGGAGGCCCCTGAACCACAAGAAAAGGCACTCGGGGCCACTACATCGCAAATAAAAGATACATGGAGGACCACACACCCCAAAATAACAGCACTCGGAGGCCCCGGAACCACAAGAAAAGGTACTCAGTGGCTCCAACAGCACAAAAAAAGGCACTCGGGGGCTGCTACAATGTGAAACAAGGCACTCGGAGGGCCCTGCACCACCAAAAAAGGCACTCGGAGGCTCCTGCACTGGAAAAAGAGGCACTTGCAAGCCTGTACACTGGAAAGAAAGGCACTCGGAGGCCCCTTCATTGCAAAAAAGTCACTCAGAGGGCCTGCACCACCTAAAAAGGCACTCGGAGGCTCCTGCACTGGAAAAAGAGGCACTTGCAGGCCTGTACACTGGAAATAAAGGCACTCGGAGGCCCCTGCACCACAAAAAAAGGCACTCGGAAGCCCCTACATTGCAAAAAAAGGCACTTGGAGGCTACTACACTGCAAAAAAATGCACCCTGAGGCCCCTGCACCGCAAAAAAGGGCACTTGGTGGCCCCGACACCACAAAGAAAGGCTCTCAGGGGCTGCTACAATGCGAAAAGAGAGGCACTCGGAGGCTGCTACAACGCGAAACAAGGCACTCGGAGGGCCCTGCACCACAAAAAAAAGCACTCGGAGGCTCCTGCACTGGAAAAAGAGGCACTTGCAGGCCTGTACACCGGAAATAAAGGCACTTGGAGGCTCCTGCACCACAAAAGAAGGCACTTGGAGGCCCCTACACTGCAAGAAAAGGCACTTGGAGGGCCCTTCGCCGCAGAAAAAAGGCACTTGGAGGCTACTGCACTGCAGAAAAAGGCACTCAGAGGCTACTACACTGCAAAAAAAGGCACTCAGTAGCCCCTGCACTGCAAAAAAAGCCACTCGGAGGCCTCCACACCGCAAAAAAAGGCACTCGGAGGCCAGTGCACTGAAAAACAGGGCACTTGGAGGCCAGTGCACCGCAAAAAAAAATGCACTCGGAGGCCCCGACACCACAAAAGAAAGGCACTCTGAGGCCCCTACAGCACAAAAGAAAGGCACTCGGAGGCCCCTGCACCAGAAACAAAGGCACTCGGAGGCCCCTGCACCAGAAACAAAGGCACTCGGAGGGCCCTTCGCCGCAGAAAAAGGCACTCAGTAGCTCCTGCACCGCCAAAAAAGGCACTCAGAGGCCTCCACACCGCAAAAAAAGGCACTTGGAGGCCAGTGCACTGAAAAACAGGGCACTTGGAGGCCAGTGCACCGCAAAAAAAAATGCACTCGGAGGCCCCGACACCACAAAAGAAAGGCACTCGGAGGCCCCGACACCACAAAAGAAAGGCACTCGGAGGCCCCGACACCACAAAAGAAAGGCACTCGGAGGCCCCGACACCACAAAAGAAAGGCACTCGGAGGCCCCGACACCACAAAAGAAAGGCACTCGGAGGCCCCGACACCACAAAAGAAAGGCACTCGGAGGCTGCTACACCGCAGAGAAAGGCACTCGGAGGCACCTGCAGCGGAAAAATATGCACTCGGAGGCCCCTTCACCACAAAAAAAGGCACTCGGCTGCCCCTACACTGGAAAAAAAAGGCACTCGGAGGCCCATACAGCACAAAAAAAGGCACTTGGGGGCTGCTACAATGCAAAAAAAGGCACTTGGAGGGCCCTGCACCAGAAACAAAGGCACTTGGAGGGCCCTGCACCACAAAAGAAGGCACTCGGAGGCCCCTGAACCACAAGAAAAGGCACCCGGGGCACTACACCGCAAGAAAAAGGTACATGGAGGACCACACACCCCAAAATAACAGCACTCGGAGGCCCCTGAACCAGAAGGAAAGGCACTCAGTGGCTCCTACAGCACAAAAAAGGCACTCGGGGGCTGCTACAATGTGAAACAAGGCACTCGGAGGGCCCGGCACCACCAAAAAAGGCACTCGGAGGCTCCTGCACTGGGAAAAGAGGCACTTGGAGGCCTGTACACTGGAAAGAAAGGCACTCGGTGGCCCCAACAGCACAAAAAAAGGCTCTTGAGGGCTGCTACAATGTGAAACAAGGCACTCAGAGGGCGCTGAACCACAAGAAAAGGCACTCGGAGGCCCCTACACCACAAAAGAAAGGCACTCAGCTGCCCCTGCACCAGAAACAAAGGCACTCGGAGGCCCCTGCACTGGAAGAAAAGGCACTTGGAGGCCAGTGCACCACAAAAAAGGCACTCGGAGGCTGCTACAATGCAAAAAAAGTCACTTGGAGGGCCCTGCACCACAAAAGAAGGCACTCGGAGGCCCCTGAACCACAAGAAAAGGTACTCAGTGGCTCCTACAGCACAAAAAAAGGCACTCGGGGGCTGCTACAATGTGAAACAAGGCACTCGGAGGGCCCTGCACCACCAAAAAAGGCACTCGGAGGCTCCTGCACTGGAAAAAGAGGCACTTGCAAGCCTGTACACTGGAAAGAAAGGCACTCGGAGGCTCCTGCACTGGAAAAAGAGGCACTTGGAGGCCTGTACACTGGAAATAAAGGCACTCAGAGGCCCCTTCATTGCAAAAAAGTCACTCAGAGGGCCTGCACCACCTAAAAAGGCACTCGGAGGCTCCTGCACTGGAAAAAGAGGCACTTGCAGGCCTGTACACTGGAAATAAAGGCACTCGGAGGCCCCTGCACCACAAAAAAAGGCACTCGGAAGCCCCTACATTGCAAAAAAAGGCACTTGGAGGCTACTACACTGCAAAAAAATGCACCCTGAGGCCCCTGCACCGCAAAAAAGGGCACTTGGTGGCCCCGACACCACAAAGAAAGGCTCTCAGGGGCTGCTACAATGCGAAAAGAGAGGCACTCGGAGGCTGCTACAACGCGAAACAAGGCACTCGGAGGGCCCTGCACCACAAAAAAAAGCACTCGGAGGCTCCTGCACTGGAAAAAGAGGCACTTGCAGGCCTGTACACCGGAAATAAAGGCACTTGGAGGCTCCTGCACCACAAAAGAAGGCACTTGGAGGCCCCTACACTGCAAGAAAAGGCACTCGGAGGGCCCTCCGCCGCAGAAAAAAGGCACTTGGAGGCTACTGCACTGCAGAAAAAGGCACTCAGAGGCTACTGCACTGCAAAAAAAGGCACTCAGTAGCCCCTGCACTGCAAAAAAAGCCACTCGGAGGCCTCCACACCGCAAAAAAAGGCACTCGGAGGCCAGTGCACTGAAAAACAGGGCACGTGGAGACCAGTGCACCGCAAAAAAAAATGCACTCGGAGGCCCCGACACCACAAAAGAAAGGCACTCGGAGGCCCCTACAGCACAAAAGAAAGGCACTTGGAGACCCCTGCACCAGAAACAAAGGCACTCGGAGGGCCCTTCGCCGCAGAAAAAGGCACTCAGTAGCCCCTGCACCGCCAAAAAAGGCACTCAGAGGCCTCCACACCGCAAAAAAAGGCACTCGGAGGCCAGTGCACTGAAAAACAGGGCACTTGGAGGCCAGTGCACCGCAAAAAAAAATGCACTCAGAGGCCCCGACACCACAAAAGAAAGGCACTCTGAGGCCCCTACAGCACAAAAGAAAGGCACTCGGAGGCCCCTGCACCAGAAACAAAGGCACTCGGAGGCCCCTGCACCAGAAACAAAGGCACTCGGAGGCCCCTGCACCAGAAACAAAGGCACTCGGAGGCCCCTGCACCAGAAACAAAGGCACTCGGAGGCTGCTACACCGCAGAGAAAGGCACTCGGAGGCACCTGCAACGGAAAAATATGCACTCGGAGGCCCCTTCACCACAAAAAAAGGCACTCGGCTGCCCCTACACTGGAAAAAAAAGGCACTCGGAGGCCCCTACACCACAAAAAAAGGCACTTAGGGGCTGCTACAATGCAAAAAAAGGCACTTGGAGGGCCCTGCACCAGAAACAAAGGCACTTGGAGGGCCCTGCACCACAAAAAAAAGCACTCGGAGGCTCCTGCACTGGAAAAAGAGGCACTTGCAGGCCTGTACACCGGAAATAAAGGCACTTGGAGGCTCCTGCACCACAAAAGAAGGCACTTGGAGGCCCCTACACTGCAAGAAAAGGCACTCGGAGGGCCCTTCGCCGCAGAAAAAAGGCACTTGGAGGCTACTGCACTGTAGAAAAAGGCACTCAGAGGCTACTACACTGCAAAAAAAGGCACTCAGTAGCCCCTGCACTGCAAAAAAAGCCACTCGGAGGCCTCCACACCGCAAAAAAAGGCACTCGGAGGCCAGTGCACTGAAAAACAGGGCACTTGGAGGCCAGTGCACCGCAAAAAAAAATGCACTCGGAGGCCCCGACACCACAAAAGAAAGGCACTCGGAGGCCCCGACACCACAAAAGAAAGGCACTCGGAGGCCCCGACACCACAAAAGAAAGGCACTCGGAGGCCCCTGCACCAGAAACAAAGGCACTCGGAGGGCCCTTCGCCGCAGAAAAAGGCACTCAGTAGCCCCTGCACCGCAAAAAAAGGCACTCAGAGGCCTCCACACCGCAAAAAAAGGCACTCGGAGGCCAGTGCACTGAAAAACAGGGCACTTGGAGGCCAGTGCACCGCAAAAAAAAATGCACTCGGAGGCCCCGACACCACAAAAGAAAGGCACTCGGAGGCCCCTGCACCACAAGCAAAGGCACTCGGAGGCCCCTGCACCACAAGCAAAGGCACTCGGAGGCCCCTGCACCACAAGCAAAGGCACTCGGAGGCTGCTACACCGCAGAGAAAGGCACTCGGAGGCACCTGCAACGGAAAAATATGCACTCGGAGGCCCCTTCACCACAAAAAAAGGCACTCGGCTGCCCCTACACTGGAAAAAAAAGGCACTCGGAGGCCCATACAGCACAAAAAAAGGCACTTGGGGGCTGCTACAATGCAAAAAAAGGCACTTGGAGGGCCCTGCACCAGAAACAAAGGCACTTGGAGGGCCCTGCACCACAAAAGAAGGCACTCGGAGGCCCCTGAACCACAAGAAAAGGCACTCGGGGCCACTACACCGCAAGAAAAAGGTACATGGAGGACCACACACCCCAAAATAACAGCACTCGGAGGCCCCTGAACCAGAAGGAAAGGCACTCAGTGGCTCCTACAGCACAAAAAAGGCACTCGGGGGCTGCTACAATGTGAAACAAGGCACTCGGAGGGCCCGGCACCACCAAAAAAGGCACTCGGAGGCTCCTGCACTGGGAAGAGGCACTTGGAGGCCTGTACACTGGAAAGAAAGGCACTCGGTGGCCCCAACAGCACAAAAAAAGGCTCTTGAGGGCTGCTACAATGTGAAACAAGGCACTCAGAGGGCGCTGAACCACAAGAAAAGGCACTCGGAGGCCCCTACACCACAAAAGAAAGGCACTCAGCTGCCCCTGCACCAGAAACAAAGGCACTCGGAGGCCCCTGCACCAGAAACAAAGGCACTCGGAGGCCCCTGCACTGGAAGAAAAGGCACTTGGAGGCCAGTGCACCACAAAAAAGGCACTCGGAGGCTGCTACAATGCAAAAAAAGTCACTTGGAGGGCCCTGCACCACAAAAGAAGGCACTCGGAGGCCCCTGAACCACAAGAAAAGGTACTCAGTGGCTCCTACAGCACAAAAAAAGGCACTCGGGGGCTGCTACAATGTGAAACAAGGCACTCGGAGGGCCCTGCACCACCAAAAAAGGCACTCGGAGGCTCCTGCACTGGAAAAAGAGGCACTTGCAAGCCTGTACACTGGAAAGAAAGGCACTCGGAGGCTCCTGCACTGGAAAAAGAGGCACTTGCAAGCCTGTACACTGGAAAGAAAGGCACTCAGAGGCCCCTTCATTGCAAAAAAGTCACTCAGAGGGCCTGCACCACCTAAAAAGGCACTCGGAGGCTCCTGCACTGGAAAAAGAGGCACTTGCAGGCCTGTACACCGGAAATAAAGGCACTCAGAGGCCCCTGCACCACAAAAAAAGGCACTCGGAAGCCCCTACATTGCAAGAAAAGGCACTCGGAGGGTCCTCCGCCGCAGAAAAAAGGCACTTGGAGGCTACTGCACTGCAGAAAAAGGCACTCAGAGGCTACTACACTGCAAAAAAAGGCACTCAGTAGCCCCTGCACTGCAAAAAAAGCCACTCGGAGGCCTCCACACCGCAAAAAAAGGCACTCGGAGGCCAGTGCACTGAAAAACAGGGCACGTGGAGACCAGTGCACCGCAAAAAAAAATGCACTCAGAGGCCCCGACACCACAAAAGAAAGGCACTCTGAGGCCCCGACACCACAAAAGAAAGGCACTCGGAGGCCCCTGCACCAGAAACAAAGGCACTCGGAGGCCCCTGCACCAGAAACAAAGGCACTCGGAGGGCCCTTCGCCGCAGAAAAAGGCACTCAGTAGCCCCTGCACCGCCAAAAAAGGTACTCAGAGGCCTCCACACCGCAAAAAAAGGCACTCGGAGGCCAGTGCACTGAAAAACAGGGCACTTGGAGGCCAGTGCACCGCAAAAAAAAATGCACTCAGACGCCCCGACACCACAAAAGAAAGGCACTCGGAGGCCCCTACAGCACAAAAGAAAGGCACTCGGAGGCCCCTGCACCAGAAACAAAGGCACTCGGAGGCCCCTGCACCAGAAACAAAGGCACTCGGAGGCCCCTGCACCAGAAACAAAGGCACTCGGAGGCCCCTGCACCACAAGCAAAGGCACTCGGAGGCCCCTGCACCACAAGCAAAGGCACTCGGAGGCTGCTACACCGCAGAGAAAGGCACTCGGAGGCACCTGCAACGGAAAAATATGCACTCGGAGGCCCCTTCACCACAAAAAAAGGCACTCGGCTGCCCCTACACTGGAAAAAAAAGGCACTCGGAGGCCCCTACACCACAAAAAAAGGCACTTGGGGGCTGCTACAATGCAAAAAAAGGCACTTGGAGGGCCCTGCACCAGAAACAAAGGCACTTGGAGGGCCCTGCACCACAAAAGAAGGCACTCGGAGGCCCCTGAACCACAAGAAAAAGGTACATGGAGGACCACACACCCCAAAATAACAGCACTCGGAGGCCCCTGAACCAGAAGGAAAGGCACTCAGTGGCTCCTACAGCACAAAAAAGGCACTCGGGGGCTGCTACAATGTGGAACAAGGCACTCGGAGGGCCCTGCACTGGGAAAAGAGGCACTCGGAGGCTCCTGCACTGGGAAAAGAGGCACTTGGAGGCCTGTACACTGGAAAGAAAGGCACTCGGTGGCCCCAACAGCACAAAAAAAGGCTCTTGAGGGCTGCTACAATGTGAAACAAGGCACTCAGAGGGCGCTGAACCACAAGAAAAGGCACTCGGAGGCCCCTACACCACAAAAGAAAGGCACTCAGCTGCCCCTGCACCAGAAACAAAGGCACTCGGAGGCCCCTGCACCAGAAACAAAGGCACTCGGAGGCCCCTGCACTGGAAGAAAAGGCACTTGGAGGCCAGTGCACCACAAAAAAGGCACTCGGAGGCTGCTACAATGCAAAAAAAGTCACTTGGAGGGCCCTGCACCACAAAAGAAGGCACTCGGAGGCCCCTGAACCACAAGAAAAGGTACTCAGTGGCTCCTACAGCACAAAAAAAGGCACTCGGGGGCTGCTACAATGTGAAACAAGGCACTCGGAGGGCCCTGCACCACCAAAAAAGGCACTTGGAGGCTCCTGCACTGGAAAAAGAGGCACTTGCAAGCCTGTACACTGGAAAGAAAGGCACTCGGAGGCTCCTGCACTGGAAAAAGAGGCACTTGCAAGCCTGTACACTGGAAAGAAAGGCACTCAGAGGCCCCTTCATTGCAAAAAAGTCACTCAGAGGGCCTGCACCACCTAAAAAGGCACTCGGAGGCTCCTGCACTGGAAAAAGAGGCACTTGCAGGCCTGTACACCGGAAATAAAGGCACTCGGAGGCCCCTGCACCACAAAAAAAGGCACTCGGAAGCCCCTACATTGCAAGAAAAGGCACTCGGAGGGCCCTCCGCCGCAGAAAAAAGGCACTTGGAGGCTACTGCACTGCAGAAAAAGGCACTCAGAGGCTACTACACTGCAAAAAAAGGCACTCAGTAGCCCCTGCACTGCAAAAAAAGCCACTCGGAGGCCTCCACACCGCAAAAAAAGGCACTCGGAGGCCAGTGCACTGAAAAACAGGGCACGTGGAGACCAGTGCACCGCAAAAAAAAATGCACTCAGAGGCCCCGACACCACAAAAGAAAGGCACTCGGAGGCCCCTGCACCAGAAACAAAGGCACTCGGAGGCCCCTGCACCAGAAACAAAGGCACTCGGAGGCCCCTGCACCAGAAACAAAGGCACTCGGAGGCCCCTGCACCAGAAACAAAGGCACTCGGAGGGCCCTTCGCCGCAGAAAAAGGCACTCAGTAGCCCCTGCACCGCCAAAAAAGGCACTCAGAGGCCTCCACACCGCAAAAAAAGGCACTTGGAGGCCAGTGCACTGAAAAACAGGGCACTTGGAGGCCAGTGCACCGCAAAAAAAAATGCACTCAGACGCCCCGACACCACAAAAGAAAGGCACTCGGAGGCCCCTACAGCACAAAAGAAAGGCACTCGGAGGCCCCTGCACCAGAAACAAAGGCACTCGGAGGCCCCTGCACCAGAAACAAAGGCACTCGGAGGCCCCTGCACCACAAGCAAAGGCACTCGGAGGCCCCTGCACCACAAGCAAAGGCACTCGGAGGCTGCTACACCACAGAGAAAGGCACTCGGAGGCACCTGCAACGGAAAAATATGCACTCGGAGGCCCCTTCACCACAAAAAAAGGCACTCGGCTGCCCCTACACTGGAAAAAAAAGGCACTCGGAGGCCCCTACACCACAAAAAAAGGCACTTGGGGGCTGCTACAATGCAAAAAAAGGCACTTGGAGGGCCCTGCACCACAAAAGAAGGCACTCGGAGGCCCCTGAACCACAAGAAAAGGCACTCGGGGCCACTAGACCGCAAGAAAAAGGTACATGGAGGACCACACACCCCAAAATAACAGCACTCGGAGGCCCCTGAACCAGAAGGAAAGGCACTCAGTGGCTCCTACAGCACAAAAAAGGCACTCGGGGGCTGCTACAATGTGGAACAAGGCACTCGGAGGGCCCTGCACTGGGAAAAGAGGCACTCGGAGGCCCCTGCACTGGGAAAAGAGGCACTTGGAGGCCCCTGCACTGGAAAGAAAGGCACTTGGAGGCCCCTGCACTGGAAAAAGAGGCACTTGGAGGCCTGTACACTGGAAAGAAAGGCACTCGGTGGCCCCAACAGCACAAAAAAGGCTCTTGAGGGCTGCTACAATGTGAAACAAGGCACTCAGAGGCCCCTGAACCACAAGAAAAGGCATTCAGAGGGCCCGGCACCACCAAAAAAGGCACTCGGAGGCTCCTGCACTGGAAAAAGAGGCACTTGCAAGCCTGTACACTGGAAAGAAAGGCACTCGGAGGCTCCTGCACTGGAAAAAGAGGCACTTGCAGGCCTGTACACTGGAAATAAAGGCACTCGGAGGCCCCTGCACCACAAAAAAAGGCACTCGGAAGCCCCTACATTGCAAAAAAAGGCACTTGGAGGCTACTACACTGCAAAAAAATGCACCCTGAGGCCCCTGCACCGCAAAAAAGGGCACTTGGTGGCCCCGACACCACAAAGAAAGGCTCTCAGGGGCTGCTACAATGCGAAAAGAGAGGCACTCGGAGGCTGCTACAACGTGAAACAAGGCACTCGGAGGGCCCTGCACCACAAAAAAAAGCACTCGGAGGCTCCTGCACTGGAAAAAGAGGCACTTGCAGGCCTGTACACCGGAAATAAAGGCACCTGGAGGCTCCTGCACCACAAAAGAAGGCACTTGGAGGCCCCTACACTGCAAGAAAAGGCACTTGGAGGGCCCTTCGCCGCAGAAAAAAGGCACTTGGAGGCTACTGCACTGCAGAAAAAGGCACTCAGAGGCTACTACACTGCAAAAAAAGGCACTCAGTAGCCCCTGCACTGCAAAAAAAGCCACTCGGAGGCCTCCACACCGCAAAAAAAGGCACTCGGAGGCCAGTGCACTGAAAAACAGGGCACTTGGAGGCCAGTGCACTGCAAAAAAAAATGCACTCAGAGGCCCCGACACCACAAAAGAAAGGCACTCTGAGGCCCCTACAGCACAAAAGAAAGGCACTCGGAGAACCCTGCACCAGAAACAAAGGCACTCGGAGGCCCCTGCACCAGAAACAAAGGCACTCGGAGGGCCCTGCACCGCCAAAAAAGGCACTCAGAGGCCCCTGCACCACAAGCAAAGGCACTCGGAGGCTGCTACACCGCAGAGAAAGGCACTCGGAGGCACCTGCAACGGAAAAATATGCACTCGGAGGCCCCTTCACCACAAAAAAAGGCACTCGGCTGCCCCTACACTGGAAAAAAAAGGCACTCGGAGGCCCCTACACCACAAAAAAAGGCACTTGGGGGCTGCTACAATGCAAAAAAAGGCACTTGGAGGGCCCTGCACCAGAAACAAAGGCACTTGGAGGGCCCTGCACCACAAAAAAAGGCACTCGGAGGCCCCTGAACCACAAGAAAAGGCACCCGGGGCCACTACACCGCAAGAAAAAGGTACATGGAGGACCACACACCCCAAAATAACAGCACTCGGAGGCCCCTGAACCAGAAGGAAAGGCACTCAGTGGCTCCTACAGCACAAAAAAGGCACTCGGGGGCTGCTACAATGTGAAACAAGGCACTCGGAGGGCCCGGCACCACCAAAAAAGGCACTCGGAGGCTCCTGCACTGGGAAAAGAGGCACTTGGAGGCCTGTACACTGGAAAGAAAGGCACTCGGTGGCCCCAACAGCACAAAAAAAGGCTCTTGAGGGCTGCTACAATGTGAAACAAGGCACTCAGAGGCCCCTACAGCACAAAAGAAAGGCACTCGGAGGCCCCTGCACCAGAAACAAAGGCACTCAGAGGGCCCTTCGCCGCAGAAAAAGGCACTCAGTAGCCCCTGCACCGCCAAAAAAGGCACTCAGAGGCCTCCACACCGCAAAAAAAGGCACTCGGAGGCCAGTGCACTGAAAAACAGGGCACTTGGAGGCCAGTGCACCGCAAAAAAAAATGCACTCGGAGGCCCCGACACCACAAAAGAAAGGCACTCTGAGGCCCCGACACCACAAAAGAAAGGCACTCTGAGGCCCCGACACCACAAAAGAAAGGCACTCTGAGGCCCCGACACCACAAAAGAAAGGCACTCTGAGGCCCCGACACCACAAAAGAAAGGCACTCTGAGGCCCCGACACCACAAAAGAAAGGCACTCTGAGGCCCCGACACCACAAAAGAAAGGCACTCTGAGGCCCCGACACCACAAAAGAAAGGCACTCTGAGGCCCCGACACCACAAAAGAAAGGCACTCTGAGGCCCCGACACCACAAAAGAAAGGCACTCTGAGGCCCCGACACCACAAAAGAAAGGCACTCTGAGGCCCCGACACCACAAAAGAAAGGCACTCGGAGGCTGCTACACTGCAGAGAAAGGCACTCGGAGGCACCTGCAACGGAAAAATATGCACTCGGAGGCCCCTTCACCACAAAAAAAGGCACTCGGCTGCCCCTACACTGGAAAAAAAAGGCACTCGGAGGCCCCTACAGCACAAAAAAAGGCACTTGGGGGCTGCTACAATGCAAAAAAAGGCACTTGGAGGGCCCTGCACCAGAAACAAAGGCACTTGGAGGGCCCGGCACCACAAAAGAAGGCACTCGGAGGCCCCTGAACCACAAGAAAAGGCACTCGGGGCCACTACACCGCAAGAAAAAGGTACATGGAGGACCACACACCCCAAAATAACAGCACTCGGAGGCCCCTGAACCAGAAGGAAAGGTACTCAGTGGCTCCAACAGCACAAAAAAGGCACTTGGGGGCTGCTACAATGTGAAACAAGGCACTCGGAGGGCCCGGCACCACCAAAAAAGGCACTCGGAGGCTCCTGCACTGGGAAAAGAGGCACTTGGAGGCCTGTACACTGGAAAGAAAGGCACTTGGAGGCCCCTGCACTGGAAAAACAGGCACTTGGAGGCCTGTACACTGGAAAGAAAGGCACTCGGTGGCCCCGACAGCACAAAAAAAGGCTCTTGGAGGCTGCTACAATGCGAAAACAGGCACTCGGATGCCCCTACACCGGAAGGAAAGGCACTCAGAGGGCCCTGCACCACAAACCAAGGCACTCGGATGCTGCTACACGGTAGAGAAAGGCACTCGGAGGCCCCTGCACTGGAAGAAAAGGCACTTGGAGGCCAGTGCACCACAAAAAAGGCACTCGGAGGCCAGTGCACCACAAAAAAGGCTCTCGGAGGCTGCTACAATGCAAAAAAAGTCACTTGGAGGGCCCTGCACCACAAAAGAAGGCACTCGGAGGCCCCTGAACCACAAGAAAAGGCACTCGGGGCCACTACATCGCAAATAAAAGATACATGGAGGACCACACACCCCAAAATAACAGCACTCGGAGGCTCCGGAAGCACAAGAAAAGGTACTCAGTGGCTCCAACAGCACAAAAAAAGGCACTCGGGGGCTGCTACAATGTGAAACAAGGCACTCGGAGGGCCCTGCACCACCAAAAAAGGCACTTGGAGGCTCCTGCACTGGAAAAAGAGGCACTTGCAGGCCTGTACACTGGAAATAAAGGCACTCGGAGGCCCCTGCACCACAAAAAAAGGCACTCGGAAGCCCCTACATTGCAAAAAAAGGCACTTGGAGGCTACTACACTGCAAAAAAATGCACCCTGAGGCCCCTGCACCGCAAAAAAGGGCACTTGGTGGCCCCGACACCACAAAGAAAGGCTCTCAGGGGCTGCTACAATGCGAAAAGAGAGGCACTCGGAGGCTGCTACAACGCGAAACAAGGCACTCGGAGGGCCCTGCACCACAAAAAAAAGCACTCGGAGGCTCCTGCACTGGAAAAAGAGGCACTTGCAGGCCTGTACACCGGAAATAAAGGCACCTGGAGGCTCCTGCACCACAAAAGAAGGCACTTGGAGGCCCCTACACTGCAAGAAAAGGCACTTGGAGGGCCCTTCGCCGCAGAAAAAAGGCACTTGGAGGCTACTGCACTGCAGAAAAAGGCACTCAGAGGCTACTGCACTGCAGAAAAAGGCACTCAGAGGCTACTACACTGCAAAAAAAGGCACTCAGTAGCCCCTGCACTGCAAAAAAAGCCACTCGGAGGCCTCCACACCGCAAAAAAAGGCACTCGGAGGCCAGTGCACTGAAAAACAGGGCACTTGGAGGCCAGTGCACTGCAAAAAAAAATGCACTCAGAGGCCCCGACACCACAAAAGAAAGGCACTCTGAGGCCCCTACAGCACAAAAGAAAGGCACTCGGAGAACCCTGCACCAGAAACAAAGGCACTCGGAGGCCCCTGCACCAGAAACAAAGGCACTCGGAGGGCCCTGCACCACAAGCAAAGGCACTCAGAGGCCCCTGCACCACAAGCAAAGGCACTCAGAGGCCCCTGCACCACAAGCAAAGGCACTCGGAGGCTGCTACACCGCAGAGAAAGGCACTCGGAGGCACCTGCAACGGAAAAATATGCACTCGGAGGCCCCTTCACCACAAAAAAAGGCACTCGGCTGCCCCTACACTGGAAAAAAAAGGCACTCGGAGGCCCCTACACCACAAAAAAAGGCACTTGGGGGCTGCTACAATGCAAAAAAAGGCACTTGGAGGGCCCTGCACCAGAAACAAAGGCACTTGGAGGGCCCTGCACCACAAAAAAAGGCACTCGGAGGCCCCTGAACCACAAGAAAAGGCACCCGGGGCCACTACACCGCAAGAAAAAGGTACATGGAGGACCACACACCCCAAAATAACAGCACTCGGAGGCCCCTGAACCAGAAGGAAAGGCACTCAGTGGCTCCTACAGCACAAAAAAGGCACTCGGGGGCTGCTACAATGTGAAACAAGGCACTCGGAGGGCCCGGCACCACCAAAAAAGGCACTCGGAGGCTCCTGCACTGGGAAAAGAGGCACTTGGAGGCCTGTACACTGGAAAGAAAGGCACTCGGTGGCCCCAACAGCACAAAAAAAGGCTCTTGAGGGCTGCTACAATGTGAAACAAGGCACTCAGAGGCCCCTACAGCACAAAAGAAAGGCACTCGGAGGCCCCTGCACCAGAAACAAAGGCACTCGGAGGGCCCTTCGCCGCAGAAAAAGGCACTCAGTAGCCCCTGCACCGCCAAAAAAGGCACTCAGAGGCCTCCACACCGCAAAAAAAGGCACTCGGAGGCCAGTGCACTGAAAAACAGGGC
Organism: Dromaius novaehollandiae; assembly: GCF_036370855.1. Lineage (NCBI taxonomy): Eukaryota > Metazoa > Chordata > Aves > Casuariiformes > Dromaiidae > Dromaius > Dromaius novaehollandiae. The sequence goes on along the minus strand of NW_026991467.1, from coordinate 83,213 downwards.
ACTTGGAGGCCAGTGCACCGCAAAAAAAAATGCACTCAGAGGCCCCGACACCACAAAAGAAAGGCACTCTGAGGCCCCGACACCACAAAAGAAAGGCACTCTGAGGCCCCGACACCACAAAAGAAAGGCACTCGGAGGCCCCTGCACCAGAAACAAAGGCACTCGGAGGCCCCTGCACCAGAAACAAAGGCACTCGGAGGCCCCTGCACCAGAAACAAAGGCACTCGGAGGCCCCTGCACCAGAAACAAAGGCACTCGGAGGCCCCTGCACCAGAAACAAAGGCACTCGGAGGCCCCTGCACCAGAAACAAAGGCACTCGGAGGCCCCTGCACCAGAAACAAAGGCACTCGGAGGCCCCTGCACCAGAAACAAAGGCACTCGGAGGCCCCTGCACCAGAAACAAAGGCACTCGGAGGCCCCTGCACCAGAAACAAAGGCACTCGGAGGCCCCTGCACCACAAACAAAGGCACTCGGAGGCTGCTACACCGCAGAGAAAGGCACTCGGAGGCACCTGCAACGGAAAAATATGCACTCGGAGGCCCCTTCACCACAAAAAAAGGCACTCGGCTGCCCCTACACTGGAAAAAAAAGGCACTCGGAGGCCCCTACAGCACAAAAAAAGGCACTTGGGGGCTGCTACAATGCAAAAAAAGGCACTTGGAGGGCCCTGCACCAGAAACAAAGGCACTTGGAGGGCCCTGCACCACAAAAGAAGGCACTCGGAGGCCCCTGAACCACAAGAAAAGGCACTCGGGGCCACTACACCGCAAGAAAAAGGTACATGGAGGACCACACACCCCAAAATAACAGCACTCGGAGGCCCCTGAACCAGAAGGAAAGGTACTCAGTGGCTCCAACAGCACAAAAAAGGCACTTGGGGGCTGCTACAATGTGAAACAAGGCACTCGGAGGGCCCGGCACCACCAAAAAAGGCACTCGGAGGCTCCTGCACTGGGAAAAGAGGCACTTGGAGGCCTGTACACTGGAAAGAAAGGCACTTGGAGGCCCCTGCACTGGAAAAACAGGCACTTGGAGGCCTGTACACTGGAAAGAAAGGCACTCGGTGGCCCCGACAGCACAAAAAAAGGCTCTTGGAGGCTGCTACAATGCGAAAACAGGCACTCGGATGCCCCTACACCGGAAGGAAAGGCACTCAGAGGGCCCTGCACCACAAACCAAGGCACTCGGATGCTGCTACACGGTAGAGAAAGGCACTCGGAGGCCCCTGCACTGGAAGAAAAGGCACTTGGAGGCCAGTGCACCACAAAAAAGGCACTCGGAGGCCAGTGCACCACAAAAAAGGCTCTCGGAGGCTGCTACAATGCAAAAAAAGTCACTTGGAGGGCCCTGCACCACAAAAGAAGGCACTCGGAGGCCCCTGAACCACAAGAAAAGGCACTCGGGGCCACTACATCGCAAATAAAAGATACATGGAGGACCACACACCCCAAAATAACAGCACTCGGAGGCTCCGGAAGCACAAGAAAAGGTACTCAGTGGCTCCAACAGCACAAAAAAAGGCACTCGGGGGCTGCTACAATGTGAAACAAGGCACTCGGAGGGCCCTGCACCACCAAAAAAGGCACTTGGAGGCTCCTGCACTGGAAAAAGAGGCACTTGCAAGCCTGTACACTGGAAAGAAAGGCACTCGGAGGCCCCTTCATTGCAAAATGTCACTCAGAGGGCCTGCACCACCTAAAAAGGCACTTGGAGGCTCCTGCATTGGGGAAAGAGGCACTTGCAGGCCTGTACACTGGAAATAAAGGCACTCGGAGGCCCCTGCACCACAAAAAAAGGCACTCGGAAGCCCCTACATTGCAAAAAAAGGCACTTGGAGGCTACTACACTGCAAAAAAATGCACCCTGAGGCCCCTGCACCGCAAAAAAGGGCACTTGGTGGCCCCGACACCACAATGAAAGGCTCTCAGGGGCTGCTACAATGCGAAAAGAGAGGCACTCGGAGGCTGCTACAACGCGAAACAAGGCACTCGGAGGGCCCTGCACCACAAAAAAAAGCACTCGGAGGCTCCTGCACTGGAAAAAGAGGCACTTGCAGGCCTGTACACCGGAAATAAAGGCACCTGGAGGCTCCTGCACCACAAAAGAAGGCACTTGGAGGCCCCTACACTGCAAGAAAAGGCACTCGGAGGGCCCTTCGCCGCAGAAAAAAGGCACTTGGAGGCTACTGCACTGCAGAAAAAGGCACTCAGAGGCTACTACACTGCAAAAAAAGGCACTCAGTAGCCCCTGCACTGCAAAAAAAGCCACTCGGAGGCCTCCACACCGCAAAAAAAGGCACTCGGAGGCCAGTGCACTGAAAAACAGGGCACGTGGAGGCCAGTGCACTGCAAAAAAAAATGCACTCAGAGGCCCCGACACCACAAAAGAAAGGCACTCTGAGGCCCCTACAGCACAAAAGAAAGGCACTCGGAGAACCCTGCACCAGAAACAAAGGCACTCGGAGGCCCCTGCACCAGAAACAAAGGCACTCGGAGGGCCCTTCGCCGCAGAAAAAGGCACTCAGTAGCTCCTGCACCGCCAAAAAAGGCACTCAGAGGCCTCCACACCGCAAAAAAAGGCACTTGGAGGCCAGTGCACTGAAAAACAGGGCACTTGGAGGCCAGTGCACCGCAAAAAAAAATGCACTCGGAGGCCCCGACACCACAAAAGAAAGGCACTCTGAGGCCCCGACACCACAAAAGAAAGGCACTCGGAGGCCCCTGCACCAGAAACAAAGGCACTCGGAGGCCCCTGCACCAGAAACAAAGGCACTCGGAGGCCCCTGCACCAGAAACAAAGGCACTCGGAGGCCCCTGCACCACAAGCAAAGGCACTCGGAGGCTGCTACACCGCAGAGAAAGGCACTCGGAGGCACCTGCAACGGAAAAATATGCACTCGGAGGCCCCTTCACCACAAAAAAAGGCACTCGGCTGCCCCTACACTGGAAAAAAAAGGCACTCGGAGGCCCCTACACCACAAAAAAAGGCACTTGGGGGCTGCTACAATGCAAAAAAAGGCACTTGGAGGGCCCTGCACCAGAAACAAAGGCACTTGGAGGGCCCTGCACCACAAAAGAAGGCACTCGGAGGCCCCTGAACCACAAGAAAAGGCACCCGGGGCCACTACACCGCAAGAAAAAGGTACATGGAGGACCACACACCCCAAAATAACAGCACTCGGAGGCCCCTGAACCAGAAGGAAAGGCACTCAGTGGCTCCTACAGCACAAAAAAGGCACTCGGGGGCTGCTACAATGTGAAACAAGGCACTCGGAGGGCCCGGCACCACCAAAAAAGGCACTCAGAGGCTCCTGCACTGGGAAAAGAGGCACTTGGAGGCCTGTACACTGGAAAGAAAGGCACTCGGTGGCCCCAACAGCACAAAAAAAGGCTCTTGAGGGCTGCTACAATGTGAAACAAGGCACTCAGAGGGCGCTGAACCACAAGAAAAGGCACTCGGAGGCCCCTACACCACAAAAGAAAGGCACTCAGCTGCCCCTGCACCAGAAACAAAGGCACTCGGAGGCCCCTGCACCAGAAACAAAGGCACTCGGAGGCCCCTGCACTGGAAGAAAAGGCACTTGGAGGCCAGTGCACCACAAAAAAGGCACTCGGAGGCTGCTACAATGCAAAAAAAGTCACTTGGAGGGCCCTGCACCACAAAAGAAGGCACTCGGAGGCCCCTGAACCACAAGAAAAGGTACTCAGTGGCTCCTACAGCACAAAAAAAGGCACTCGGGGGCTGCTACAATGTGAAACAAGGCACTCGGAGGGCCCTGCACCACCAAAAAAGGCACTCAGTGGCTCCTGCACTGGAAAAAGAGGCACTTGCAAGCCTGCACACTGGAAAGAAAGGCACTCGGAGGCTCCTGCACTGGAAAAAGAGGCACTTGGAGGCCTGTACACTGGAAAGAAAGGCACTCAGAGGCCCCTTCATTGCAAAAAAGTCACTCAGAGGGCCTGCACCACCTAAAAAGGCACTCGGAGGCTCCTGCACTGGAAAAAGAGGCACTTGCAGGCCTGTACACTGGAAATAAAGGCACTCAGAGGCCCCTGCACCACAAAAAAAGGCACTCGGAAGCCCCTACATTGCAAAAAAAGGCACTTGGAGGCTATTACACTGCAAAAAAATGCACCCTGAGGCCCCTGCACCGCAAAAAAGGGCACTTGGTGGCCCCGACACCACAAAGAAAGGCTCTCAGGGGCTGCTACAATGCGAAAAGAGAGGCACTCGGAGGCTGCTACAACGCGAAACAAGGCACTCGGAGGGCCCTGCACCACAAAAAAAAGCACTCGGAGGCTCCTGCACTGGAAAAAGAGGCACTTGCAGGCCTGTACACCGGAAATAAAGGCACTTGGAGGCTCCTGCACCACAAAAGAAGGCACTTGGGGGCCCCTACACTGCAAGAAAAGGCACTCGGAGGGCCCTCCGCCGCAGAAAAAAGGCACTTGGAGGCTACTGCACTGCAGAAAAAGGCACTCAGAGGCTACTACACTGCAAAAAAAGGCACTCAGTAGCCCCTGCACTGCAAAAAAAGCCACTCAGAGGCCTCCACACCGCAAAAAAAGGCACTCGGAGGCCAGTGCACTGAAAAACAGGGCACGTGGAGGCCAGTGCACCGCAAAAAAAAATGCACTCAGAGGCCCCGACACCACAAAAGAAAGGCACTCTGAGGCCCCTACAGCACAAAAGAAAGGCACTCGGAGGCCCCTGCACCAGAAACAAAGGCACTCGGAGGCCCCTGCACCAGAAACAAAGGCACTCGGAGGCCCCTGCACCACAAGCAAAGGCACTCGGAGGCTGCTACACCGCAGAGAAAGGCACTCGGAGGCACCTGCAACGGAAAAATATGCACTCGGAGGCCCCTTCACCACAAAAAAAGGCACTCGGCTGCCCCTACACTGGAAAAAAAAGGCACTCGGAGGCCCCTACACCACAAAAAAAGGCACTTGGGGGCTGCTACAATGCAAAAAAAGGCACTTGGAGGGCCCTGCACCAGAAACAAAGGCACTTGGAGGGCCCTGCACCACAAAAGAAGGCACTCGGAGGCCCCTGAACCACAAGAAAAGGCACCCGGGGCCACTACACCGCAAGAAAAAGGTACATGGAGGACCACACACCCCAAAATAACAGCACTCGGAGGCCCCTGAACCAGAAGGAAAGGCACTCAGTGGCTCCTACAGCACAAAAAAGGCACTCGGGGGCTGCTACAATGTGAAACAAGGCACTCGGAGGGCCCGGCACCACCAAAAAAGGCACTCGGAGGCTCCTGCACTGGGAAAAGAGGCACTTGGAGGCCTGTACACTGGAAAGAAAGGCACTCGGTGGCCCCAACAGCACAAAAAAAGGCTCTTGAGGGCTGCTACAATGTGAAACAAGGCACTCAGAGGGCGCTGAACCACAAGAAAAGGCACTCGGAGGCCCCTACACCACAAAAGAAAGGCACTCAGCTGCCCCTGCACCAGAAACAAAGGCACTCGGAGGCCCCTGCACCAGAAACAAAGGCACTCGGAGGCCCCTGCACTGGAAGAAAAGGTACTTGGAGGCCAGTGCACCACAAAAAAGGCACTCGGAGGCTGCTACAATGCAAAAAAGGTCACTTGGAGGGCCCTGCACCACAAAAGAAGGCACTCGGAGGCCCCTGAACCACAAGAAAAGGTACTCAGTGGCTCCTACAGCACAAAAAAAGGCACTCGGGGGCTGCTACAATGTGAAACAAGGCACTCGGAGGGCCCTGCACCACAAAAAAGGCACTTGGAGGCTCCTGCACTGGAAAAAGAGGCACTTGCAAGCCTGTACACTGGAAAGAAAGGCACTCGGAGGCTCCTGCACTGGAAAAAGAGGCACTTGCAAGCCTGTACACTGGAAAGAAAGGCACTCAGAGGCCCCTTCATTGCAAAAAAGTCACTCAGAGGGCCTGCACCACCTAAAAAGGCACTCGGAGGCTCCTGCACTGGAAAAAGAGGCACTTGCAGGCCTGTACACTGGAAAGAAAGGTACTCGGAGGCCCCTGCACCACAAAAAAAGGCACTCGGAAGCCCCTACATTGCAAAAAAAAGGCACTTGGAGGCTACTACACTGCAAAAAAATGCACCCTGAGGCCCCTGCACCGCAAAAAAGGGCACTTGGTGGCCCCGACACCACAAAGAAAGGCTCTCAGGGGCTGCTACAATGCGAAAAGAGAGGCACTCAGAGGCTGCTACAACGCGAAACAAGGCACTCAGAGGGCCCTGCACCACAAAAAAAAGCACTCGGAGGCTCCTGCACTGGAAAAAGAGGCACTTGCAGGCCTGTACACCGGAAATAAAGGCACTTGGAGGCTCCTGCACCACAAAAGAAGGCACTTGGGGGCCCCTACACTGCAAGAAAAGGCACTCGGAGGGCCCTCCGCCGCAGAAAAAAGGCACTTGGAGGCTACTGCACTGCAGAAAAAGGCACTCAGAGGCTACTACACTGCAAAAAAAGGCACTCAGTAGCCCCTGCACTGCAAAAAAAGCCACTCGGAGGCCTCCACACCGCAAAAAAAGGCACTCGGAGGCCAGTGCACTGAAAAACAGGGCACGTGGAGACCAGTGCACCGCAAAAAAAAATGCACTCAGAGGCCCCGACACCACAAAAGAAAGGCACTCGGAGGCCCCTACAGCACAAAAGAAAGGCACTCGGAGGCCCCTACAGCACAAAAGAAAGGCACTCGGAGGCCCCTGCACCAGAAACAAAGGCACTCGGAGGCCCCTGCACCAGAAACAAAGGCACTCGGAGGGCCCTTCGCCGCAGAAAAAGGCACTCAGTAGCCCCTGCACCGCCAAAAAAGGCACTCAGAGGCCTCCACACCGCAAAAAAAGGCACTTGGAGGCCAGTGCACTGAAAAACAGGGCACTTGGAGGCCAGTGCACCGCAAAAAAAAATGCACTCAGACGCCCCGACACCACAAAAGAAAGGCACTCGGAGGCCCCTACAGCACAAAAGAAAGGCACTCGGAGGCCCCTACAGCACAAAAGAAAGGCACTCGGAGGCCCCTGCACCAGAAACAAAGGCACTCGGAGGCACCTGCACCACAAGCAAAGGAACTCAGAGGCCCCTGCACCACAAGCAAAGGCACTCAGAGGCCCCTGCACCACAAGCAAAGGCACTCGGAGGCTGCTACACCGCAGAGAAAGGCACTCGGAGGCACCTGCAACGGAAAAATATGCACTCGGAGGCCCCTTCACCACAAAAAAAGGCACTCGGCTGCCCCTACACTGGAAAAAAAAGGCACTCGGAGGCCCCTACACCACAAAAAAAGGCACTTGGGGGCTGCTACAATGCAAAAAAAGGCACTTGGAGGGCCCTGCACCACAAAAGAAGGCACTCGGAGGCCCCTGAACCACAAGAAAAGGCACTCGGGGCCACTACACCGCAAGAAAAAGGTACATGGAGGACCACACACCCCAAAATAACAGCACTCGGAGGCCCCTGAACCAGAAGGAAAGGCACTCAGTGGCTCCTACAGCACAAAAAGGCACTCGGGGGCTGCTACAACGTGAAACAAGGCACTCGGAGGGCCCGGCACCACCAAAAAAGGCACTCGGAGGCTCCTGCACTGGGAAAAGAGGCACTTGGAGGCCTGTACACTGGAAAGAAAGGCACTCAGTGGCCCCAACAGCACAAAAAAAGGCTCTTGGAGGCTGCTACAATGCGAAAACAGGCACTCGGATGCCCCTACACCGGAAGGAAAGGCACTCGGAGGGCCCTGCACCACAAACCAAGGCACTCGGATGCTGCTACACGGTAGAGAAAGGCACTCGGAGGCCCCTGCACTGGAAGAAAAGGCACTTGGAGGCCAGTGCACCACAAAAAAGGCACTCGGAGGCCAGTGCACCACAAAAAAGGCTCTCGGAGGCTGCTACAATGCAAAAAAAGTCACTTGGAGGGCCCTGCACCACAAAAGAAGGCACTCGGAGGCCCCTGAACCACAAGAAAAGGTACTCGGGGCCACTACATCGCAAATAAAAGATACATGGAGGACCACACACCCCAAAATAACAGCACTCGCAGGCTCCGGAAGCACAAGAAAAGGTACTCAGTGGCTCCAACAGCACAAAAAAAGGCACTCGGGGGCTGCTACAATGTGAAACAAGGCACTCGGAGGGCCCTGCACCACCAAAAAAGGCACTTGGAGGCTCCTGCACTGGAAAAAGAGGCACTTGCAAGCCTGTACACTGGAAAGAAAGGCACTCGGAGGCCCCTTCATTGCAAAAAAGTCACTCAGAGAGCCTGCACCACCTAAAAAGGCACTTGGAGGCTCCTGCATTGGGAAAAGAGGCACTTGCAGGCCTGTACACTGGAAATAAAGGCACTCAGAGGCCCCTGCACCACAAAAAAAGGCACTCGGAAGCCCCTACATTGCAAAAAAAGGCACTTGGAGGCTACTACACTGCAAAAAAATGCACCCTGAGGCCCCTGCACCGCAAAAAAGGGCACTTGGTGGCCCCGACACCACAAAGAAAGGCTCTCAGGGGCTGCTACAATGCGAAAAGAGAGGCACTCGGAGGCTGCTACAACGCGAAACAAAGCACTCGGAGGGCCCTGCACCACAAAAAAAAGCACTCGGAGGCTCCTGCACTGGAAAAAGAGGCACTTGCAGGCCTGTACACCGGAAATAAAGGCACCTGGAGGCTCCTGCACCACAAAAGAAGGCACTTGGAGGCCCCTACACTGCAAGAAAAGGCACTCGGAGGGCCCTTCGCCGCAGAAAAAAGGCACTTGGAGGCTACTGCACTGCAGAAAAAGGCACTCAGAGGCTACTACACTGCAAAAAAAGGCACTCAGTAGCCCCTGCACTGCAAAAAAAGCCACTCGGAGGCCTCCACACCGCAAAAAAAGGCACTCGGAGGCCAGTGCACTGAAAAACAGGGCACTTGGAGGCCAGTGCACTGCAAAAAAAAAATGCACTCAGAGGCCCCGACACCACAAAAGAAAGGCACTCGGAGGCCCCTACAGCACAAAAGAAAGGCACTCGGAGGCCCCTGCACCAGAAACAAAGGCACTCGGAGGCCCCTGCACCAGAAACAAAGGCACTCGGAGGGCCCTTCGCCGCAGAAAAAGGCACTCAGTAGCTCCTGCACCGCCAAAAAAGGCACTCAGAGGCCTCCACACCGCAAAAAAAGGCACTTGGAGGCCAGTGCACTGAAAAACAGGGCACTTGGAGGCCAGTGCACCGCAAAAAAAAATGCACTCGGAGGCCCCGACACCACAAAAGAAAGGCACTCTGAGGCCCCGACACCACAAAAGAAAGGCACTCGGAGGCCCCTACAGCACAAAAGAAAGGCACTCGGAGGCCCCTGCACCAGAAACAAAGGCACTCGGAGGCCCCTGCACCAGAAACAGAGGCACTCGGAGGCCCCTGCACCACAAGCAAAGGCACTCGGAGGCCCCTGCACCACAAGCAAAGGCACTCGGAGGCTGCTACACCGCAGAGAAAGGCACTCGGAGGCACCTGCAATGGAAAAATATGCACTCGGAGGCCCCTTCACCAGAAAAAAAGGCACTCGGCTGCCCCTACACTGGAAAAAAAAGGCACTCGGAGGCCCCTACACCACAAAAAAAGGCACTTGGGGGCTGCTACAATGCAAAAAAAGGCACTTGGAGGGCCCTGCACCAGAAACAAAGGCACTTGGAGGGCCCTGCACCACAAAAGAAGGCACTCGGAGGCCCCTGAACCACAAGAAAAGGCACCCGGGGCCACTACACCGCAAGAAAAAGGTACATGGAGGACCACACACCCCAAAATAACAGCACTCGGAGGCCCCTGAACCAGAAGGAAAGGCACTCAGTGGCTCCTACAGCACAAAAAAGGCACTCGGGGGCTGCTACAATGTGAAACAAGGCACTCGGAGGGCCCGGCACCACCAAAAAAGGCACTCGGAGGCTCCTGCACTGGGAAAAGAGGCACTTGGAGGCCTGTACACTGGAAAGAAAGGCACTCGGTGGCCCCAACAGCACAAAAAAAGGCTCTTGAGGGCTGCTACAATGTGAAACAAGGCACTCAGAGGGCGCTGAACCACAAGAAAAGGCACTCGGAGGCCCCTACACCACAAAAGAAAGGCACTCAGCTGCCCCTGCACCAGAAACAAAGGCACTCGGAGGCCCCTGCACCAGAAACAAAGGCACTCGGAGGCCCCTGCACTGGAAGAAAAGGCACTTGGAGGCCAGTGCACCACAAAAAAGGCACTCGGAGGCTGCTACAATGCAAAAAAAGTCACTTGGAGGGCCCTGCACCACAAAAGAAGGCACTCGGAGGCCCCTGAACCACAAGAAAAGGTACTCAGTGGCTCCTACAGCACAAAAAAAGGCACTCGGGGGCTGCTACAATGTGAAACAAGGCACTCGGAGGGCCCTGCACCACCAAAAAAGGCACTCAGTGGCTCCTGCACTGGAAAAAGAGGCACTTGCAAGCCTGCACACTGGAAAGAAAGGCACTCGGAGGCTCCTGCACTGGAAAAAGAGGCACTTGGAGGCCTGTACACTGGAAAGAAAGGCACTCAGAGGCCCCTTCATTGCAAAAAAGTCACTCAGAGGGCCTGCACCACCTAAAAAGGCACTCGGAGGCTCCTGCACTGGAAAAAGAGGCACTTGCAGGCCTGTACACTGGAAATAAAGGCACTCGGAGGCCCCTGCACCACAAAAAAAGGCACTCGGAGGCCCCTACATTGCAAAAAAAGGCACTTGGAGGCTACTACACTGCAAAAAAATGCACCATGAGGCCCCTGCACCGCAAAAAAGGGCACTTGGTGGCCCCGACACCACAAAGAAAGGCTCTCAGGGGCTGCTACAATGCGAAAAGAGAGGCACTCGGAGGCTGCTACAACGCGAAACAAGGCACTCGGAGGGCCCTGCACCACAAAAAAAAGCACTCGGAGGCTCCTGCACTGGAAAAAGAGGCACTTGCAGGCCTGTACACCGGAAATAAAGGCACTTGGAGGCTCCTGCACCACAAAAGAAGGCACTTGGAGGCCCCTACACTGCAAGAAAAGGCACTCGGAGGGCCCTCCGCCGCAGAAAAAAGGCACTTGGAGGCTACTGCACTGCAGAAAAAGGCACTCAGAGGCTACTACACTGCAAAAAAAGGCACTCAGTAGCCCCTGCACTGCAAAAAAAGGCACTCGGAGGCCTCCACACCGCAAAAAAAGGCACTCGGAGGCCAGTGCACTGAAAAACAGGGCACTTGGAGGCCAGTGCACCGCAAAAAAAAATGCACTCAGAGGCCCCGACACCACAAAAGAAAGGCACTCGGAGGCCCCTACAGCACAAAAGAAAGGCACTCGGAGGCCCCTGCACCAGAAACAAAGGCACTCGGAGGCCCCTGCACCAGAAACAAAGGCACTCGGAGGCCCCTGCACCAGAAACAAAGGCACTCGGAGGCCCCTGCACCACAAGCAAAGGCACTCGGAGGCTGCTACACCGCAGAGAAAGGCACTCGGAGGCACCTGCAACGGAAAAATATGCACTCGGAGGCCCCTGCACCACAAAAAAAGGCACTCGGCTGCCCCTACACTGGAAAAAAAAGGCACTCGGAGGCCCCTACACCACAAAAAAAGGCACTTGGGGGCTGCTACAATGCAAAAAAAGGCACTTGGAGGGCCCTGCACCAGAAACAAAGGCACTTGGAGGGCCCTGCACCACAAAAGAAGGCACTCGGAGGCCCCTGAACCACAAGAAAAGGCACTCGGGGCCACTACACCGCAAGAAAAAGGTACATGGAGGACCACACACCCCAAAATAACAGCACTCGGAGGCCCCTGAACCAGAAGGAAAGGCACTCAGTGGCTCCTACAGCACAAAAAAGGCACTCGGGGGCTGCTACAACGTGAAACAAGGCACTCGGAGGGCCCGGCACCACCAAAAAAGGCACTCGGAGGCTCCTGCACTGGGAAAACAGGCACTTGGAGGCCTGTACACTGGAAAGAAAGGCACTCGGTGGCCCCAACAGCACAAAAAAAGGCTCTTGAGGGCTGCTACAATGTGAAACAAGGCACTCAGAGGGCGCTGAACCACAAGAAAAGGCACTCGGAGGCCCCTACACCACAAAAGAAAGGCACTCAGCTGCCCCTGCACCAGAAACAAAGGCACTCGGAGGCCCCTGCACCAGAAACAAAGGCACTCGGAGGCCCCTGCACTGGAAGAAAAGGCACTTGGAGGCCAGTGCACCACAAAAAAGGCACTCGGAGGCTGCTACAATGCAAAAAAAGTCACTTGGAGGGCCCTGCACCACAAAAGAAGGCACTCGGAGGCCCCTGAACCACAAGAAAAGGTACTCAGTGGCTCCTACAGCACAAAAAAAGGCACTCGGGGGCTGCTACAATGTGAAACAAGGCACTCGGAGGGCCCTGCACCACCAAAAAAGGCACTCAGTGGCTCCTGCACTGGAAAAAGAGGCACTTGCAAGCCTGCACACTGGAAATAAAGGCACTCGGAGGCTCCTGCACTGGAAAAAGAGGCACTTGGAGGCCTGTACACTGGAAATAAAGGCACTCAGAGGCCCCTTCATTGCAAAAAAGTCACTCAGAGGGCCTGCACCACCTAAAAAGGCACTCGGAGGCTCCTGCACTGGAAAAAGAGGCACTTGCAGGCCTGTACACTGGAAATAAAGGCACTCGGAGGCCCCTGCACCACAAAAAAAGGCACTCGGAAGCCCCTACATTGCAAAAAAAGGCACTTGGAGGCTACTACACTGCAAAAAAATGCACCCTGAGGCCCCTGCACCGCAAAAAAGGGCACTTGGTGGCCCCGACACCACAAAGAAAGGCTCTCAGGGGCTGCTACAATGCGAAAAGAGAGGCACTCGGAGGCTGCTACAACGCGAAACAAGGCACTCGGAGGGCCCTGCACCACAAAAAAAAGCACTCGGAGGCTCCTGCACTGGAAAAAGAGGCACTTGCAGGCCTGTACACCGGAAATAAAGGCACTTGGAGGCTCCTGCACCACAAAAGAAGGCACTTGGGGGCCCCTACACTGCAAGAAAAGGCACTCGGAGGGCCCTCCGCCGCAGAAAAAAGGCACTTGGAGGCTACTGCACTGCAGAAAAAGGCACTCAGAGGCTACTACACTGCAAAAAAAGGCACTCAGTAGCCCCTGCACTGCAAAAAAAGCCACTCGGAGGCCTCCACACCGCAAAAAAAGGCACTCGGAGGCCAGTGCACTGAAAAACAGGGCACGTGGAGGCCAGTGCACCGCAAAAAAAAATGCACTCAGAGGCCCCGACACCACAAAAGAAAGGCACTCGGAGGCCCCTACAGCACAAAAGAAAGGCACTCGGAGGCCCCTGCACCAGAAACAAAGGCACTCGGAGGCCCCTGCACCAGAAACAAAGGCACTCGGAGGCCCCTGCACCAGAAACAAAGGCACTCGGAGGCCCCTGCACCACAAGCAAAGGCACTCGGAGGCTGCTACACCGCAGAGAAAGGCACTCGGAGGCACCTGCAACGGAAAAATATGCACTCGGAGGCCCCTGCACCACAAAAAAAGGCACTCGGCTGCCCCTACACTGGAAAAAAAAGGCACTCGGAGGCCCCTACACCACAAAAAAAGGCACTTGGGGGCTGCTACAATGCAAAAAAAGGCACTTGGAGGGCCCTGCACCAGAAACAAAGGCACTTGGAGGGCCCTGCACCACAAAAGAAGGCACTCGGAGGCCCCTGAACCACAAGAAAAGGCACTCGGGGCCACTAGACCGCAAGAAAAAGGTACATGGAGGACCACACACCCCAAAATAACAGCACTCGGAGGCCCCTGAACCAGAAGGAAAGGCACTCAGTGGCTCCTACAGCACAAAAAAGGCACTCGGGGGCTGCTACAACGTGAAACAAGGCACTCGGAGGGCCCGGCACCACCAAAAAAGGCACTCGGAGGCTCCTGCACTGGGAAAACAGGCACTTGGAGGCCTGTACACTGGAAAGAAAGGCACTCAGTGGCCCCAACAGCACAAAAAAAGGCTCTTGGAGGCTGCTACAATGCGAAAACAGGCACTCGGATGCCCCTACACCGGAAGGAAAGGCACTCGGAGGGCCCTGCACCACAAACCAAAGCACTCGGATGCTGCTACACGGTAGAGAAAGGCACTCGGAGGCCCCTGCACTGGAAGAAAAGGCACTTGGAGGCCAGTGCACCACAAAAAAGGCACTCGGAGGCCCCTACACTGGAATAAAAGGCACTCGGAGGCCTGTGCACCACAAACCAAGGCACTCGGAGGCCCCTACACTGGAATAAAAGGAACTTGGAGGCCAGTGTACCACAAGAAAAGGCACTCAGTGGCCCCTACAGCACAAAAAAAGGCTCTTGAGGGCTGCTACAATGTGAAACAAGGCACTCGGAGGCCCCTGAACCACAAGAAAAGGCACTCGGAGGCCCCTACACCACAAAAGAAAGGCACTCAGCTGCCCCTGCACCAGAAACAAAGGCACTCGGAGGCCCCTGCACCAGAAACAAAGGCACTCGGAGGCCCCTGAACCACAAGAAAAGGCACTTGGAGGCCAGTGCACCACAAAAAAGGCACTCGGAGGCTGCTACAATGCAAAAAAAGTCACTTGGAGGGCCCTGCACCACAAAAGAAGGCACTCGGAGGCCCCTGAACCACAAGAAAAGGTACTCAGTGGCTCCTACAGCACAAAAAAAGGCACTCGGGGGCTGCTACAATGTGAAACAAGGCACTCGGAGGGCCCTGCACCACCAAAAAAGGCACTTGGAGGCTCCTGCACTGGAAAAAGAGGCACTTGCAAGCCTGTACACTGGAAAGAAAGGCACTCGGAGGCTCCTGCACTGGAAAAAGAGGCACTTGCAAGCCTGTACACTGGAAAGAAAGGCACTCAGAGGCCCCTTCATTGCAAAAAAGTCACTCAGAGGGCCTGCACCACCTAAAAAGGCACTCGGAGGCTCCTGCACTGGAAAAAGAGGCACTTGCAGGCCTGTACACTGGAAATAAAGGTACTCGGAGGCCCCTGCACCACAAAAAAAGGCACTCGGAAGCCCCTACATTGCAAAAAAAGGCACTTGGAGGCTACTACACTGCAAAAAAATGCACCCTGAGGCCCCTGCACCGCAAAAAAGGGCACTTGGTGGCCCCGACACCACAAAGAAAGGCTCTCAGGGGCTGCTACAATGCGAAAAGAGAGGCACTCAGAGGCTGCTACAACGCGAAACAAGGCACTCGGAGGGCCCTGCACCACAAAAAAAAGCACTCGGAGGCTCCTGCACTGGAAAAAGAGGCACTTGCAGGCCTGTACACCGGAAATAAAGGCACTTGGAGGCTCCTGCACCACAAAAGAAGGCACTTGGGGGCCCCTACACTGCAAGAAAAGGCACTCGGAGGGCCCTCCGCCGCAGAAAAAAGGCACTTGGAGGCTACTGCACTGCAGAAAAAGGCACTCAGAGGCTACTACACTGCAAAAAAAAGCACTCAGTAGCCCCTGCACTGCAAAAAAAGCCACTCGGAGGCCTCCACACCGCAAAAAAAGGCACTCGGAGGCCAGTGCACTGAAAAACAGGGCACGTGGAGACCAGTGCACCGCAAAAAAAAATGCACTCAGAGGCCCCGACACCACAAAAGAAAGGCACTCGGAGGCCCCGACACCACAAAAGAAAGGCACTCGGAGGCCCCTGCACCAGAAACAAAGGCACTCGGAGGGCCCTTCGCCGCAGAAAAGGCACTCAGTAGCCCCTGCACCACCAAAAAAGGCACTCAGAGGCCTCCACACCGCAAAAAAAGGCACTTGGAGGCCAGTGCACTGAAAAACAGGGCACTCGGAGGCCAGTGCACCGCAAAAAAAAATGCACTCAGACGCCCCGACACCACAAAAGAAAGGCACTCGGAGGCCCCTGCAGCACAAAAGAAAGGCACTCGGAGGCCCCTGCACCAGAAACAAAGGCACTCGGAGGCCCCTGCACCAGAAACAAAGGCACTCGGAGGCCCCTGCACCACAAGCAAAGGCACTCGGAGGCCCCTGCACCACAAGCAAAGGCACTCGGAGGCTGCTACACCGCAGAGAAAGGCACTCGGAGGCACCTGCAACGGAAAAATATGCACTCGGAGGCCCCTTCACCACAAAAAAAGGCACTCGGCTGACCCTACACTGGAAAAAAAAGGCACTCGGAGGCCCCTACACCACAAAAAAAGGCACTTGGAGGGCCCTGCACCAGAAACAAAGGCACTTGGAGGGCCCTGCACCACAAAAGAAGGCACTCGGAGGCCCCTGAACCACAAGAAAAGGCACTCGGGGCCACTACACCGCAAGAAAAAGGTACATGGAGGACCACACACCCCAAAATAACAGCACTCGGAGGCCCCTGAACCAGAAGGAAAGGCACTCAGTGGCTCCTACAGCACAAAAAAGGCACTCGGGGGCTGCTACAATGTGAAACAAGGCACTCGGAGGCTCCTGCACTGGGAAAAGAGGCACTTGGAGGCCTGTACACTGGAAAGAAAGGCACTCGGTGGCCCCAACAGCATAAAAAAAGGCTCTTGAGGGCTGCTACAATGTGAAACAAGGCACTCAGAGGCCCCTGAACCACAAGAAAAGGCACTCGGAGGCCCCTACACCACAAAAGAAAGGCACTCAGCTGCCCCTGCACCAGAAACAAAGGCACTCGGAGGCCCCTGCACCAGAAACAAAGGCACTCGGAGGCCCCTGCACTGGAAGAAAAGGCACTTGGAGGCCAGTGCACCACAAAAAAGGCACTCGGAGGCTGCTACAATGCAAAAAAAGTCACTTGGAGGGCCCTGCACCACAAAAGAAGGCACTCGGAGGCCCCTGAACCACAAGAAAAGGTACTCAGTGGCTCCTACAGCACAAAAAAAGGCCCTCGGGGGCTGCTACAATGTGAAACAAGGCACTCGGAGGGCCCTGAAGCACAAAAAAAGGCACTCAGTGGCTCCTGCACTGGAAAAAGAGGCACTTGCAAGCCTGTACACTGGAAAGAAAGGCACTCGGAGGCTCCTGCACTGGAAAAAGAGGCACTTGGAGGCCTGTACACTGGAAATAAAGGCACTCAGAGGCCCCTTCATTGCAAAAAATTCACTCAGAGGGCCTGCACCACCTAAAAAGGCACTCGGAGGCTCCTGCACTGGAAAAAGAGGCACTTGCAGGCCTGTACACTGGAAATAAAGGCACTCGGAGGCCCCTGCACCACAAAAAAAGGCACTCGGAGGCCCCTACATTGCAAAAAAAGGCACCCTGAGGCCCCTGCACCGCAAAAAAGGGCACTTGGTGGCCCCGACACCACAAAGAAAGGCTCTCAGGGGCTGCTACAATGCGAAAAGAGAGGCACTCGGAGGCTGCTACAACGCGAAACAAGGCACTCGGAGGGCCCTGCACCACAAAAAAAAGCACTCGGAGGCTCCTGCACTGGAAAAAGAGGCACTTGCAGGCCTGTACACCGGAAATAAAGGCACTTGGAGGCTCCTGCACCACAAAAGAAGGCACTTGGGGGCCCCTACACTGCAAGAAAAGGCACTCGGAGGGCCCTCCGCCGCAGAAAAAAGGCACTTGGAGGCTACTGCACTGCAGAAAAAGGCACTCAGAGGCTACTACACTGCAAAAAAAGGCACTCAGTAGCCCCTGCACTGCAAAAAAAGGCACTCGGAGGCCTCCACACCGCAAAAAAAGGCACTCGGAGGCCAGTGCACTGAAAAACAGGGCACTTGGAGGCCAGTGCACCGCAAAAAAAAATGCACTCAGAGGCCCCGACACGACAAAAGAAAGGCACTCGGAGGCCTCTGCACCACAAACAAAGGCACTCTGAGGCCCCTGCACTGGAAGAAAAGGCACTTGGAGGCCAGTGCACCACAAAAAAGGCACTCGGAGGCTGCTAAAATGCAAAAAAAGTCACTTGGAGGGCCCTGCACCACAAAAGAAGGCACTCGGAGGCCCCTGAACCACAAGAAAAGGCACTCGGGGCCACTACGCCACAAGAAAAAGGTACATGGAGGACCACACACCCCAAAATAACAGCACTCGGAGGCCCCTGAACCAGAAGGAAAGGCACTCAGTGGCTCCTACAGCACAAAAAAGGCACTCGGGGGCTGCTACAATGTGAAACAAGGCACTCGGAGGGCCCGGCACCACCAAAAAAGGCACTCGGAGGCTCCTGCACTGGGAAAAGAGGCACTTGGAGGCCTGTACACCGGAAAGAAAGGCACTCGGAGGCCCCAACAGCACAAAAAAAGGCTCTTGAGGGCTGCTACAATGTGAAACAAGGCACTCAG
Organism: Dromaius novaehollandiae; assembly: GCF_036370855.1. Classification (NCBI taxonomy): domain Eukaryota; kingdom Metazoa; phylum Chordata; class Aves; order Casuariiformes; family Dromaiidae; genus Dromaius; species Dromaius novaehollandiae. The sequence goes on along the minus strand of NW_026991467.1, from coordinate 64,976 downwards.
AGGCCCCTGAACCACAAGAAAAGGCACTCGGAAGCCCCTACACCACAAAAGAAAGGCACTCAGCTGCCCCTGCACCAGAAACAAAGGCACTCGGAGGCCCCTGCACCAGAAACAAAGGCACTCGGAGGCCCCTGCACTGGAAGAAAAGGCACTTGGAGGCCAGTGCACCACAAAAAAGGCACTCGGAGGCCCCTACACTGGAATAAAAGGAACTTGGAGGCCAGTGTACCACAAGAAAAGGCACTCAGTGGCCCCTACAGCACAAAAAAAGGCTCTTGAGGGCTGCTACAATGTGAAACAAGGCACTCGGAGGCCCCTGAACCACAAGAAAAGGCACTCGGAGGCCCCTACACCACAAAAGAAAGGCACTCAGCTGCCCCTGCACCAGAAACAAAGGCACTCGGAGGCCCCTGCACCAGAAACAAAGGCACTCGGAGGCCCCTGAACCACAAGAAAAGGCACTTGGAGGCCAGTGCACCACAAAAAAGGCACTCGGAGGCTGCTACAATGCAAAAAAAGTCACTTGGAGGGCCCTGCACCACAAAAGAAGGCACTCGGAGGCCCCTGAACCACAAGAAAAGGTACTCAGTGGCTCCTACAGCACAAAAAAAGGCACTCGGGGGCTGCTACAATGTGAAACAAGGCACTCGGAGGGCCCTGAAGCACAAAAAAAGGCACTCAGTGGCTCCTGCACTGGAAAAAGAGGCACTTGCAAGCCTGTACACTGGAAAGAAAGGCACTCGGAGGCTCCTGCACTGGAAAAAGAGGCACTTGCAGGCCTGTACACTGGAAATAAAGGTACTCGGAGGCCCCTGCACCACAAAAAAAGGCACTCGGAAGCCCCTACATTGCAAAAAAAGGCACTTGGAGGCTACTACACTGCAAAAAAAGGCACCCTGAGGCCCCTGCACCGCAAAAAAGGGCACTTGGTGGCCCCGACACCACAAAGAAAGGCTCTCAGGGGCTGCTACAATGCGAAAAGAGAGGCACTCGGAGGCTGCTACAACGCGAAACAAGGCACTCGGAGGGCCCTGCACCACAAAAAAAAGCACTCGGAGGCTCCTGCACTGGAAAAAGAGGCACTTGCAGGCCTGTACACCGGAAATAAAGGCACTTGGAGGCTCCTGCACCACAAAAGAAGGCACTTGGGGGCCCCTACACTGCAAGAAAAGGCACTCGGAGGGCCCTCCGCCGCAGAAAAAAGGCACTTGGAGGCTACTGCACTGCAGAAAAAGGCACTCAAAGGCTACTACACTGCAAAAAAAGGCACTCAGTAGCCCCTGCACTGCAAAAAAAGCCACTCGGAGGCCTCCACACCGCAAAAAAAGGCACTCGGAGGCCAGTGCACTGAAAAACAGGGCACTTGGAGGCCAGTGCACCGCAAAAAAAAATGCACTCAGAGGCCCCGACACCACAAAAGAAAGGCACTCTGAGGCCCCGACACCACAAAAGAAAGGCACTCGGAGGCCCCTGCACCAGAAACAAAGGCACTCGGAGGGCCCTTCGCCGCAGAAAAAGGCACTCAGTAGCCCCTGCACCACCAAAAAAGGCACTCAGAGGCCTCCACACCGCAAAAAAAGGCACTCGGAGGCCAGTGCACTGAAAAACAGGGCACTTGGAGGCCAGTGCACCGCAAAAAAAAATGCACTCAGAGGCCCCGACACCACAAAAGAAAGGCACTCTGAGGCCCCGACACCACAAAAGAAAGGCACTCGGAGGCCCCTGCACCAGAAACAAAGGCACTCGGAGGCCCCTGCACCAGAAACAAAGGCACTCGGAGGCCCCTGCACCAGAAACAAAGGCACTCGGAGGCCCCTGCACCAGAAACAAAGGCACTCGGAGGCTGCTACACCGCAGAGAAAGGCACTCGGAGGCACCTGCAACGGAAAAATATGCACTCGGAGGCCCCTGCACCACAAAAAAAGGCACTCGGCTGCCCCTACACTGGAAAAAAAAGGCACTCGGAGGCCCCTACACCACAAAAAAAGGCACTTGGGGGCTGCTACAATGCAAAAAAAGGCACTTGGAGGGCCCTGCACCAGAAACAAAGGCACTTGGAGGGCCCTGCACCACAAAAGAAGGCACTCGGAGGCCCCTGAACCACAAGAAAAGGCACTCGGGGCCACTACACCGCAAGAAAAAGGTACATGGAGGACCACACACCCCAAAATAACAGCACTCGGAGGCCCCTGAACCAGAAGGAAAGGCACTCAGTGGCTCCTACAGCACAAAAAAGGCACTCGGGGGCTGCTACAATGTGAAACAAGGCACTCGGAGGGCCCGGCACCACCAAAAAAGGCACTCGGAGGCTCCTGCACTGGGAAAAGAGGCACTTGGAGGCCTGTACACTGGAAAGAAAGGCACTCGGAGGCCCCAACAGCACAAAAAAAGGCTCTTGAGGGCTGCTACAATGTGAAACAAGGCACTCAGAGGGCGCTGAACCACAAGAAAAGGCACTCGGAGGCCCCTACACCACAAAAGAAAGGCACTCAGCTGCCCCTGCACCAGAAACAAAGGCACTCGGAGGCCCCTGCACCAGAAACAAAGGCACTCGGAGGCCCCTGCACTGGAAGAAAAGGCACTTGGAGGCCAGTGCACCACAAAAAAGGCACTCGGAGGCTGCTACAATGCAAAAAAAGTCACTTGGAGGGCCCTGCACCACAAAAGAAGGCACTCGGAGGCCCCTGAACCACAAGAAAAGGTACTCAGTGGCTCCTACAGCACAAAAAAAGGCACTCGGGGGCTGCTACAATGTGAAACAAGGCACTCGGAGGGCCCTGCACCACCAAAAAAGGCACTTGGAGGCTCCTGCACTGGAAAAAGAGGCACTTGCAAGCCTGTACACTGGAAAGAAAGGCACTCGGAGGCTCCTGCACTGGAAAAAGAGGCACTTGCAAGCCTGTACACTGGAAAGAAAGGCACTCGGAGGCTCCTGCACTGGAAAAAGAGGCACTTGCAGGCCTGTACACTGGAAATAAAGGCACTCGGAGGCCCCTGCACCACAAAAAAAGGCACTCGGAAGCCCCTACATTGCAAAAAAAGGCACTTGGAGGCTACTACACTGCAAAAAAAGGCACCCTGAGGCCCCTGCACCGCAAAAAAGGGCACTTGGTGGCCCCGACACCACAAAGAAAGGCTCTCAGGGGCTGCTACAATGCGAAAAGAGAGGCACTCGGAGGCTGCTACAACGCGAAACAAGGCACTCGGAGGGCCCTGCACCACAAAAAAAAGCACTCGGAGGCTCCTGCACTGGAAAAAGAGGCACTTGCAGGCCTGTACACCGGAAATAAAGGCACTTGGAGGCTCCTGCACCACAAAAGAAGGCACTTGGGGGCCCCTACACTGCAAGAAAAGGCACTCGGAGGGCCCTCTGCCGCAGAAAAAAGGCACTTGGAGGCTACTGCACTGCAGAAAAAGGCACTCAGAGGCTACTACACTGCAAAAAAAGGCACTCAGTAGCCCCTGCACTGCAAAAAAAGCCACTCGGAGGCCTCCACACCGCAAAAAAAGGCACTCGGAGGCCAGTGCACTGAAAAACAGGGCACTTGGAGGCCAGTGCACCGCAAAAAAAAATGCACTCAGAGGCCCCGACACCACAAAAGAAAGGCACTCGGAGGCCCCTACAGCACAAAAGAAAGGCACTCGGAGGCCCCTACAGCACAAAAGAAAGGCACTCGGAGGCCCCTGCACCAGAAACAAAGGCACTCGGAGGGCCCTTCGCCGCAGAAAAGGCACTCAGTAGCCCCTGCACCACCAAAAAAGGCACTCAGAGGCCTCCACACCGCAAAAAAAGGCACTTGGAGGCCAGTGCACTGAAAAACAGGGCACTCGGAGGCCAGTGCACCGCAAAAAAAAATGCACTCAGACGCCCCGACACCACAAAAGAAAGGCACTCGGAGGCCCCTGCAGCACAAAAGAAAGGCACTCGGAGGCCCCTGCACCAGAAACAAAGGCACTCGGAGGCCCCTGCACCAGAAACAAAGGCACTCGGAGGCCCCTGCACCACAAGCAAAGGCACTCAGAGGCCCCTGCACCACAAGCAAAGGCACTCAGAGGCCCCTGCACCACAAGCAAAGGCACTCGGAGGCTGCTACACCGCAGAGAAAGGCACTCGGAGGCACCTGCAACGGAAAAATATGCACTCGGAGGCCCCTTCACCACAAAAAAAGGCACTCGGCTGACCCTACACTGGAAAAAAAAGGCACTCGGAGGCCCCTACACCACAAAAAAAGGCACTTGGAGGGCCCTGCACCAGAAACAAAGGCACTTGGAGGGCCCTGCACCACAAAAGAAGGCACTCGGAGGCCCCTGAACCACAAGAAAAGGCACTCGGGGCCACTACACCGCAAGAAAAAGGTACATGGAGGACCACACACCCCAAAATAACAGCACTCGGAGGCCCCTGAACCAGAAGGAAAGGCACTCAGTGGCTCCTACAGCACAAAAAAGGCACTCGGGGGCTGCTACAATGTGAAACAAGGCACTCAGAGGGCCCGGCACCACCAAAAAAGGCACTCGGAGGCTCCTGCACTGGGAAAAGAGGCACTTGGAGGCCCCTACACCGGAAGGAAAGGCACTCGGAGGGCCCTGCACCACAAACCAAAGCACTCGGATGCTGCTACACGGTAGAGAAAGGCACTCGGAGGCCCCTGCACTGGAAGAAAAGGCACTTGGAGGCCAGTGCACCACAAAAAAGGCACTCGGAGGCCCCTACACTGGAATAAAAGGCACTCGGAGGCCTGTGCACCACAAACCAAGGCACTCGGAGGCCCCTACAGCACAAAAAAAGGCTCTTGAGGGCTGCTACAATGTGAAACAAGGCACTCGGAGGCCCCTGAACCACAAGAAAAGGCACTCGGAGGCCCCTACACCACAAAAGAAAGGCACTCAGCTGCCCCTGCACCAGAAACAAAGGCACTCAGAGGCCCCTGCACCAGAAACAAAGGCACTCGGAGGCCCCTGCACTGGAAGAAAAGGCACTCGGAGGCCAGTGCACCACAAAAAAGGCACTCGGAGGCTGCTACAATGCAAAAAAAGTCACTTGGAGGGCCCTGCACCACAAAAGAAGGCACTCGGAGGCCCCGGAACCACAAGAAAAGGTACTCAGTGGCTCCTACAGCACAAAAAAAGGCACTCGGGGGCTGCTACAATGTGAAACAAGGCACTCGGAGGGCCCTGAAGCACAAAAAAAGGCACTCAGTGGCTCCTGCACTGGAAAAAGAGGCACTTGCAGGCCTGTACACTGGAAAGAAAGGCACTCGGAGGCTCCTGCACTGGAAAAAGAGGCACTTGGAGGCCTGTACACTGGAAATAAAGGCACTCAGAGGCCCCTGCACCAGAAACAAAGGCACTCGGAGGCCCCTGCACTGGAAGAAAAGGCACTTGGAGGCCAGTGCACCACAAAAAAGGCACTCGGAGGCTGCTACAATGCAAAAAAAGTCACTTGGAGGGCCCTGCACCACAAAAGAAGGCACTCGGAGGCCCCTGAACCACAAGAAAAGGTACTCAGTGGCTCCTACAGCACAAAAAAAGGCACTCGGGGGCTGCTACAATGTGAAACAAGGCACTCGGAGGGCCCTGCACCACCAAAAAAGGCACTCGGAGGCTCCTGCACTGGAAAAAGAGGCACTTGCAAGCCTGTACACTGGAAAGAAAGGCACTCGGAGGCTCCTGCACTGGAAAAAGAGGCACTTGGAGGCCTGTACACTGGAAATAAAGGCACTCAGAGGCCCCTTCATTGCAAAAAAGTCACTCAGAGGGCCTGCACCACCTAAAAAGGCACTTGGAGGCTCCTGCACTGGAAAAAGAGGCACTTGCAGGCCTGTACACTGGAAATAAAGGCACTCGGAGGCCCCTGCACCACAAAAAAAGGCACTCGGAAGCCCCTACATTGCAAAAAAAGGCACTTGGAGGCTACTACACTGCAAAAAAAGGCACCCTGAGGCCCCTGCACCGCAAAAAAGGGCACTTGGTGGCCCTGACACCACAAAGAAAGGCTCTCAGGGGCTGCTACAATGCGAAAAGAGAGGCACTCGGAGGCTGCTACAACGCGAAACAAGGCACTCGGAGGGCCCTGCACCACAAAAAAAAGCACTCGGAGGCTCCTGCACTGGAAAAAGAGGCACTTGCAGGCCTGTACACCGGAAATAAAGGCACTTGGAGGCTCCTGCACCACAAAAGAAGGCACTTGGGGGCCCCTACACTGCAAGAAAAGGCACTCGGAGGGCCCTCTGCCGCAGAAAAAAGGCACTTGGAGGCTACTGCACTGCAGAAAAAGGCACTCAGAGGCTACTACACTGCAAAAAAAGGCACTCAGTAGCCCCTGCACTGCAAAAAAAGCCACTCGGAGGCCTCCACACCGCAAAAAAAGGCACTCGGAGGCCAGTGCACTGAAAAACAGGGCACTTGGAGGCCAGTGCACCGCAAAAAAAAATGCACTCAGAGGCCCCGACACCACAAAAGAAAGGCACTCGGAGGCCCCTACAGCACAAAAGAAAGGCACTCGGAGGCCCCTGCACCAGAAACAAAGGCACTCGGAGGCCCCTGCACCAGAAACAAAGGCACTCGGAGGCCCCTGCACCACAAGCAAAGGCACTCGGAGGCTGCTACACCGCAGAGAAAGGCACTCGGAGGCACCTGCAACGGAAAAATATGCACTCGGAGGCCCCTGCACCACAAAAAAAGGCACTCGGCTGCCCCTACACTGGAAAAAAAAGGCACTCGGAGGCCCCTACACCACAAAAAAAGGCACTTGGGGGCTGCTACAATGCAAAAAAAGGCACTTGGAGGGCCCTGCACCAGAAACAAAGGCACTTGGAGGGCCCTGCACCACAAAAGAAGGCACTCGGAGGCCCCTGAACCACAAGAAAAGGCACTCGGGGCCACTACACCGCAAGAAAAAGGTACATGGAGGACCACACACCCCAAAATAACAGCACTCGGAGGCCCCTGAACCAGAAGGAAAGGCACTCAGTGGCTCCTACAGCACAAAAAAGGCACTCGGGGGCTGCTACAATGTGAAACAAGGCACTCGGAGGGCCCGGCACCACCAAAAAAGGCACTCGGAGGCTCCTGCACTGGGAAAAGAGGCACTTGGAGGCCTGTACACCGGAAAGAAAGGCACTCGGAGGCCCCAACAGCACAAAAAAAGGCTCTTGAGGGCTGCTACAATGTGAAACAAGGCACTCAGAGGGCGCTGAACCACAAGAAAAGGCACTCGGAGGGCCCGGCACCACAAAAGAAAGGCACTCAGCTGCCCCTGCACCAGAAACAAAGGCACTCGGAGGCCCCTGCACCAGAAACAAAGGCACTCGGAGGCCCCTGCACTGGAAGAAAAGGCACTTGGAGGCCAGTGCACCACAAAAAAGGCACTCGGAGGCTGCTACAATGCAAAAAAAGTCACTTGGAGGGCCCTGCACCACAAAAGAAGGCACTCGGAGGCCCCTGAACCACAAGAAAAGGTACTCAGTGGCTCCTACAGCACAAAAAAAGGCACTCGGGGGCTGCTACAATGTGAAACAAGGCACTCGGAGGGCCCTGCACCACCAAAAAAGGCACTCGGAGGCTCCTGCACTGGAAAAAGAGGCACTTGCAGGCCTGTACACTGGAAAGAAAGGCACTCGGAGGCTCCTGCACTGGAAAAAGAGGCACTTGGAGGCCTGTACACTGGAAATAAAGGCACTCAGAGGCCCCTTCATTGCAAAAAAGTCACTCAGAGGGCCTGCACCACCTAAAAAGGCACTCGGAGGCTCCTGCACTGGAAAAAGAGGCACTTGCAGGCCTGTACACTGGAAATAAAGGTACTCGGAGGCCCCTGCACCACAAAAAAAGGCACTCGGAAGCCCCTACATTGCAAAAAAAGGCACTTGGAGGCTACTACACTGCAAAAAAATGCACCCTGAGGCCCCTGCACCGCAAAAAAGGGCACTTGGTGGCCCCGACACCACAAAGAAAGGCTCTCAGGGGCTGCTACAACGCGAAAAGAGAGGCACTCGGAGGCTGCTACAACGCGAAACAAGGCACTCGGAGGGCCCTGCACCACAAAAAAAAGCACTCGGAGGCTCCTGCACTGGAAAAAGAGGCACTTGCAGGCCTGTACACCGGAAATAAAGGCACTTGGAGGCTCCTGCACCACAAAAGAAGGCACTTGGAGGCCCCTACACTGCAAGAAAAGGCACTCAGTAGCCCCTGCACTGCAAAAAAAGCCACTCGGAGGCCTCCACACCGCAAAAAAAGGCACTCGGAGGCCAGTGCACTGAAAAACAGGGCACTTGGAGACCAGTGCACCGCAAAAAAAAATGCACTCAGAGGCCCCGACACCACAAAAGAAAGGCACTCTGAGGCCCCGACACCACAAAAGAAAGGCACTCGGAGGCCCCTGCACCAGAAACAAAGGCACTCGGAGGCCCCTGCACCAGAAACAAAGGCACTCGGAGGCCCCTGCACCAGAAACAAAGGCACTCGGAGGGCCCTTCGCCGCAGAAAAAGGCACTCAGTAGCCCCTGCACCGCCAAAAAAGGCACTCAGAGGCCTCCACACCGCAAAAAAAGGCACTTGGAGGCCAGTGCACCGCAAAAAAAAATGCACTCAGACGCCCCGACACCACAAAAGAAAGGCACTCGGAGGCCCCTGCACCAGAAACAAAGGCACTCGGAGGCCCCTGCACCAGAAACAAAGGCACTCGGAGGCCCCTGCACCACAAGCAAAGGCACTCGGAGGCTGCTACACCGCAGAGAAAGGCACTCGGAGGCACCTGCAACGGAAAAATATGCACTCGGAGGCCCCTACACCACAAAAAAAGGCACTCGGCTGCCCCTACACTGGAAAAAAAAGGCACTCGGAGGCCCCTACACCACAAAAAAAGGCACTTGGGGGCTGCTACAATGCAAAAAAAGGCACTTGGAGGGCCCTGCACCACAAAAGAAGGCACTCGGAGGCCCCTGAACCACAAGAAAAGGCACTCGGGGCCACTACACCGCAAGAAAAAGGTACATGGAGGACCACACACCCCAAAATAACAGCACTCGGAGGCCCCTGAACCAGAAGGAAAGGCACTCAGTGGCTCCTACAGCACAAAAAAGGCACTCGGGGGCTGCTACAATGTGAAACAAGGCACTCGGAGGGCCCGGCACCACCAAAAAAGGCACTCGGAGGCTCCTGCACTGGGAAAAGAGGCACTTGGAGGCCCCTACACCGGAAGGAAAGGCACTCGGAGGGCCCTGCACCACAAACCAAAGCACTCGGATGCTGCTACACGGTAGAGAAAGGCACTCGGAGGCCCCTGCACTGGAAGAAAAGGCACTTGGAGGCCAGTGCACCACAAAAAAGGCACTCGGAGGCCCCTACACTGGAATAAAAGGCACTCGGAGGCCTGTGCACCACAAACCAAGGCACTCGGAGGCCCCTACAGCACAAAAAAAGGCTCTTGAGGGCTGCTACAATGTGAAACAAGGCACTCGGAGGCCCCTGAACCACAAGAAAAGGCACTCGGAGGCCCCTACACCACAAAAGAAAGGCACTCAGCTGCCCCTGCACCAGAAACAAAGGCACTCAGAGGCCCCTGCACCAGAAACAAAGGCACTCGGAGGCCCCTGAACCACAAGAAAAGGCACTCGGAGGCCAGTGCACCACAAAAAAGGCACTCGGAGGCTGCTACAATGCAAAAAAAGTCACTTGGAGGGCCCTGCACCACAAAAGAAGGCACTCGGAGGCCCCGGAACCACAAGAAAAGGTACTCAGTGGCTCCTACAGCACAAAAAAAGGCACTCGGGGGCTGCTACAATGTGAAACAAGGCACTCGGAGGGCCCTGAAGCACAAAAAAAGGCACTCAGTGGCTCCTGCACTGGAAAAAGAGGCACTTGCAGGCCTGTACACTGGAAATAAAGGTACTCGGAGGCCCCTGCACCACAAAAAAAGGCACTCGGAAGCCCCTACATTGCAAAAAAAGGCACTTGGAGGCTACTACACTGCAAAAAAATGCACCCTGAGGCCCCTGCACCGCAAAAAAGGGCACTTGGTGGCCCCGACACCACAAAGAAAGGCTCTCAGGGGCTGCTACAACGCGAAAAGAGAGGCACTCGGAGGCTGCTACAACGCGAAACAAGGCACTCGGAGGGCCCTGCACCACAAAAAAAAGCACTCGGAGGCTCCTGCACTGGAAAAAGAGGCACTTGCAGGCCTGTACACCGGAAATAAAGGCACTTGGAGGCTCCTGCACCACAAAAGAAGGCACTTGGAGGCCCCTACACTGCAAGAAAAGGCACTCAGTAGCCCCTGCACTGCAAAAAAAGCCACTCGGAGGCCTCCACACCGCAAAAAAAGGCACTCGGAGGCCAGTGCACTGAAAAACAGGGCACTTGGAGACCAGTGCACCGCAAAAAAAAATGCACTCAGAGGCCCCGACACCACAAAAGAAAGGCACTCTGAGGCCCCGACACCACAAAAGAAAGGCACTCGGAGGCCCCTGCACCAGAAACAAAGGCACTCGGAGGCCCCTGCACCAGAAACAAAGGCACTCGGAGGCCCCTGCACCAGAAACAAAGGCACTCGGAGGGCCCTTCGCCGCAGAAAAAGGCACTCAGTAGCCCCTGCACCGCCAAAAAAGGCACTCAGAGGCCTCCACACCGCAAAAAAAGGCACTTGGAGGCCAGTGCACCGCAAAAAAAAATGCACTCAGACGCCCCGACACCACAAAAGAAAGGCACTCGGAGGCCCCTGCACCAGAAACAAAGGCACTCGGAGGCCCCTGCACCAGAAACAAAGGCACTCGGAGGCCCCTGCACCACAAGCAAAGGCACTCGGAGGCTGCTACACCGCAGAGAAAGGCACTCGGAGGCACCTGCAACGGAAAAATATGCACTCGGAGGCCCCTACACCACAAAAAAAGGCACTCGGCTGCCCCTACACTGGAAAAAAAAGGCACTCGGAGGCCCCTACACCACAAAAAAAGGCACTTGGGGGCTGCTACAATGCAAAAAAAGGCACTTGGAGGGCCCTGCACCACAAAAGAAGGCACTCGGAGGCCCCTGAACCACAAAAAAAGGCACTCGGGGCCACTACACCGCAAGAAAAAGGTACATGGAGGACCACACACCCCAAAATAACAGCACTCGGAGGCCCCTGAACCAGAAGGAAAGGCACTCAGTGGCTCCTACAGCACAAAAAAGGCACTCGGGGGCTGCTACAATGTGAAACAAGGCACTCGGAGGGCCCGGCACCACCAAAAAAGGCACTCGGAGGCTCCTGCACTGGGAAAAGAGGCACTTGGAGGCCCCTACACCGGAAGGAAAGGCACTCGGAGGGCCCTGCACCACAAACCAAAGCACTCGGATGCTGCTACACGGTAGAGAAAGGCACTCGGAGGCCCCTGCACTGGAAGAAAAGGCACTTGGAGGCCAGTGCACCACAAAAAAGGCACTCGGAGGCCCCTACACTGGAATAAAAGGCACTCGGAGGCCTGTGCACCACAAACCAAGGCACTCGGAGGCCCCTACAGCACAAAAAAAGGCTCTTGAGGGCTGCTACAATGTGAAACAAGGCACTCGGAGGCCCCTGAACCACAAGAAAAGGCACTCGGAGGCCCCTACACCACAAAAGAAAGGCACTCAGCTGCCCCTGCACCAGAAACAAAGGCACTCAGAGGCCCCTGCACCAGAAACAAAGGCACTCGGAGGCCCCTGAACCACAAGAAAAGGCACTCGGAGGCCAGTGCACCACAAAAAAGGCACTCGGAGGCTGCTACAATGCAAAAAAAGTCACTTGGAGGGCCCTGCACCACAAAAGAAGGCACTCGGAGGCCCCGGAACCACAAGAAAAGGTACTCAGTGGCTCCAACAGCACAAAAAAAGGCACTCGGGGGCTGCTACAATGTGAAACAAGGCACTCGGAGGGCCCTGAAGCACAAAAAAAGGCACTCAGTGGCTCCTGCACTGGAAAAAGAGGCACTTGCAGGCCTGTACACTGGAAAGAAAGGCACTCGGAGGCTCCTGCACTGGAAAAAGAGGCACTTGGAGGCCTGTACACTGGAAATAAAGGCACTCAGAGGCCCCTGCACCAGAAACAAAGGCACTCGGAGGCCCCTGCACTGGAAGAAAAGGCACTTGGAGGCCAGTGCACCACAAAAAAGGCACTCGGAGGCTGCTACAATGCAAAAAAAGTCACTTGGAGGGCCCTGCACCACAAAAGAAGGCACTCGGAGGCCCCTGAACCACAAGAAAAGGTACTCAGTGGCTCCTACAGCACAAAAAAAGGCACTCGGGGGCTGCTACAATGTGAAACAAGGCACTCGGAGGGCCCTGAAGCACAAAAAAAGGCACTCGGAGGCTCCTGCACTGGAAAAAGAGGCACTTGCAAGCCTGTACACTGGAAAGAAAGGCAGTCGGAGGCTCCTGCACTGGAAAAAGAGGCACTTGGAGGCCTGTACACTGGAAATAAAGGCACTCAGAGGCCCCTTCATTGCAAAAAAGTCACTCAGAGGGCCTGCACCACCTAAAAAGGCACTCGGAGGCTCCTGCACTGGAAAAAGAGGCACTTGCAGGCCTGTACACTGGAAATAAAGGCACTCGGAGGCCCCTGCACCACAAAAAAAGGCACTCGGAAGCCCCTACATTGCAAAAAAAGGCACTTGGAGGCTACTACACTGCAAAAAAAGGCACCCTGAGGCCCCTGCACCGCAAAAAAGGGCACTTGGTGGCCCTGACACCACAAAGAAAGGCTCTCAGGGGCTGCTACAATGCGAAAAGAGAGGCACTCGGAGGCTGCTACAACGCGAAACAAGGCACTCGGAGGGCCCTGCACCACAAAAAAAAGCACTCGGAGGCTCCTGCACTGGAAAAAGAGGCACTTGCAGGCCTGTACACCGGAAATAAAGGCACTTGGAGGCTCCTGCACCACAAAAGAAGGCACTTGGGGGCCCCTACACTGCAAGAAAAGGCACTCGGAGGGCCCTCTGCCGCAGAAAAAAGGCACTTGGAGGCTACTGCACTGCAGAAAAAGGCACTCAGAGGCTACTACACTGCAAAAAAAGGCACTCAGTAGCCCCTGCACTGCAAAAAAAGCCACTCGGAGGCCTCCACACCGCAAAAAAAGGCACTCGGAGGCCAGTGCACTGAAAAACAGGGCACTTGGAGGCCAGTGCACCGCAAAAAAAAATGCACTCAGAGGCCCCGACACCACAAAAGAAAGGCACTCGGAGGCCCCTACAGCACAAAAGAAAGGCACTCGGAGGCCCCTGCACCAGAAACAAAGGCACTCGGAGGCCCCTGCACCAGAAACAAAGGCACTCGGAGGCCCCTGCACCAGAAACAAAGGCACTCGGAGGCTGCTACACCGCAGAGAAAGGCACTCGGAGGCACCTGCAACGGAAAAATATGCACTCGGAGGCCCCTGCACCACAAAAAAAGGCACTCGGCTGCCCCTACACTGGAAAAAAAAGGCACTCGGAGGCCCCTACACCACAAAAAAAGGCACTTGGGGGCTGCTACAATGCAAAAAAAGGCACTTGGAGGGCCCTGCACCAGAAACAAAGGCACTTGGAGGGCCCTGCACCACAAAAGAAGGCACTCGGAGGCCCCTGAACCACAAGAAAAGGCACTCGGGGCCACTACACCGCAAGAAAAAGGTAATGGAGGACCACACACCCCAAAATAACAGCACTCGGAGGCCCCTGAACCAGAAGGAAAGGCACTCAGTGGCTCCTACAGCACAAAAAAGGCACTCGGGGGCTGCTACAATGTGAAACAAGGCACTCGGAGGGCCCGGCACCACCAAAAAAGGCACTCGGAGGCTCCTGCACTGGGAAAAGAGGCACTTGGAGGCCTGTACACCGGAAAGAAAGGCACTCGGAGGCCCCAACAGCACAAAAAAAGGCTCTTGAGGGCTGCTACAATGTGAAACAAGGCACTCAGAGGGCGCTGAACCACAAGAAAAGGCACTCGGAGGCCCCTACACCACAAAAGAAAGGCACTCAGCTGCCCCTGCACCAGAAACAAAGGCACTCGGAGGCCCCTGCACCAGAAACAAAGGCACTCGGAGGCCCCTGCACTGGAAGAAAAGGCACTTGGAGGCCAGTGCACCACAAAAAAGGCACTCGGAGGCTGCTACAATGCAAAAAAAGTCACTTGGAGGGCCCTGCACCACAAAAGAAGGCACTCGGAGGCCCCTGAACCACAAGAAAAGGTACTCAGTGGCTCCTACAGCACAAAAAAAGGCACTCGGGGGCTGCTACAATGTGAAACAAGGCACTCGGAGGGCCCTGCACCACCAAAAAAGGCACTCAGTGGCTCCTGCACTGGAAAAAGAGGCACTTGCAAGCCTGTACACTGGAAAGAAAGGCACTCGGAGGCTCCTGCACTGGAAAAAGAGGCACTTGCAAGCCTGTACACTGGAAAGAAAGGCACTCAGAGGCCCCTTCATTGCAAAAAAGTCACTCAGAGGGCCTGCACCACCTAAAAAGGCACTCGGAGGCTCCTGCACTGGAAAAAGAGGCACTTGCAGGCCTGTACACTGGAAATAAAGGTACTCGGAGGCCCCTGCACCACAAAAAAAGGCACTCGGAAGCCCCTACATTGCAAAAAAAGGCACTTGGAGGCTACTACACTGCAAAAAAATGCACCCTGAGGCCCCTGCACCGCAAAAAAGGGCACTTGGTGGCCCCGACACCACAAAGAAAGGCTCTCAGGGGCTGCTACAATGCGAAAAGGGAGGCACTCAGAGGCTGCTACAACGCGAAACAAGGCACTCGGAGGGCCCTGCACCACAAAAAAAAGCACTCGGAGGCTCCTGCACTGGAAAAAGAGGCACTTGCAGGCCTGTACACCGGAAATAAAGGCACTTGGAGGCTCCTGCACCACAAAAGAAGGGACTTGGGGGCCCCTACACTGCAAGAAAAGGCACTCGGAGGGCCCTCCGCCGCAGAAAAAAGGCACTTGGAGGCTACTGCACTGCAGAAAAAGGCACTCAGAGGCTACTACACTGCAAAAAAAGGCACTCAGTAGCCCCTGCACTGCAAAAAAAGCCACTCGGAGGCCTCCACACCGCAAAAAAAGGCACTCGGAGGCCAGTGCACTGAAAAACAGGGCACGTGGAGACCAGTGCACCGCAAAAAAAAATGCACTCAGAGGCCCCGACACCACAAAAGAAAGGCACTCGGAGGCCCCGACACCACAAAAGAAAGGCACTCGGAGGCCCCTGCAGCAGAAACAAAGGCACTCGGAGGCCCCTGCAGCAGAAACAAAGGCACTCGGAGGGCCCTTCGCCGCAGAAAAAGGCACTCAGTAGCCCCTGCACCGCCAAAAAAGGCACTCAGAGGCCTCCACACCGCAAAAAAAGGCACTTGGAGGCCAGTGCACTGAAAAACAGGGCACTTGGAGGCCAGTGCACCGCAAAAAAAAATGCACTCAGAGGCCCCGACACCACAAAAGAAAGGCACTCGGAGGCCCCTGCAGCACAAAAGAAAGGCACTTGGAGGCCCCTGCACCAGAAACAAAGGCACTCGGAGGCCACTGCACCACAAGCAAAGGCACTCGGAGGCCCCTGCACCACAAGCAAAGGCACTCGGAGGCCCCTGCACCACAAACAAAGGCACTCGGAGGCTGCTACACCGCAGAGAAAGGCACTCGTAGGCACCTGCAACGGAAAAATATGCACTCGGAGGCCCCTTCACCACAAAAAAAGGCACTCGGCTGCCCCTACACTGGAAAAAAAAGGCACTCGGAGGCCCCTACACCACAAAAAAAGGCACTTGGAGGGCCCTGCACCAGAAACAAAGGCACTTGGAGGGCCCTGCACCACAAAAGAAGGCACTCGGAGGCCCCTGAACCACAAGAAAAGGCACTCGGGGCCACTACACCGCAAGAAAAAGGTACATGGAGGACCACACACCCCAAAATAACAGCACTCGGAGGCCCCTGAACCAGAAGGAAAGGCACTCAGTGGCTCCTACAGCACAAAAAAGGCACTCGGGGGCTGCTACAATGTGAAACAAGGCACTCGGAGGCTCCTGCACTGGGAAAAGAGGCACTTGGAGGCCTGTACACTGGAAAGAAAGGCACTTGGTGGCCCCAACAGCATAAAAAAAGGCTCTTGAGGGCTGCTACAATGTGAAACAAGGCACTCAGAGGCCCCTGAACCACAAGAAAAGGCACTCGGAGGCCCCTACACCACAAAAGAAAGGCACTCAGCTGCCCCTGCACCAGAAACAAAGGCACTCGGAGGCCCCTGCACCAGAAACAAAGGCACTCGGAGGCCCCTGCACTGGAAGAAAAGGCACTTGGAGGCCAGTGCACCACCTAAAAAGGCACTCGGAGGCTGCTACAATGCAAAAAAAGTCACTTGGAGGGCCCTGCACCACAAAAGAAGGCACTCGGAGGCCCCTGAACCACAAGAAAAGGTACTCAGTGGCTCCTACAGCACAAAAAAAGGCACTCGGGGGCTGCTACAATGTGAAACAAGGCACTCGGAGGGCCCTGAAGCACCAAAAAGGCACTCAGTGGCTCCTGCACTGGAAAAAGAGGCACTTGCAAGCCTGTACACTGGAAAGAAAGGCACTCGGAGGCTCCTGCACTGGAAAAAGAGGCACTTGGAGGCCTGTACACTGGAAATAAAGGCACTCGGAGGCCCCTGCACCACAAAAAAAGGCACTTGGAGGCCCCTACATTGCAAAAAAAGGCACCCTGAGGCCCCTGCACCGCAAAAAAGGGCACTTGGTGGCCCCGACACCACAAAGAAAGGCTCTCAGGGGCTGCTACAATGCGAAAAGAGAGGCACTCGGAGGCTGCTACAACGCGAAACAAGGCACTCGGAGGGCCCTGCACCACAAAAAAAAGCACTCGGAGGCTCCTGCACTGGAAAAAGAGGCACTTGCAGGCCTGTACACCGGAAATAAAGGCACTTGGAGGCTCCTGCACCACAAAAGAAGGCACTTGGGGGCCCCTACACTGCAAGAAAAGGCACTCGGAGGGCCCTCCGCCGCAGAAAAAAGGCACTTGGAGGCTACTGCACTGCAGAAAAAGGCACTCAGAGGCTACTACACTGCAAAAAAAGGCACTCAGTAGCCCCTGCACTGCAAAAAAAGCCACTCGGAGGCCTCCACACTGCAAAAAAAGGCACTCGGAGGCCAGTGCACTGAAAAACAGGGCACTTGGAGGCCAGTGCACCGCAAAAAGAAATGCACTCAGAGGCCCCTACAGCACAAAAGAAAGGCACTTGGAGGCCCCTACAGCACAAAAGAAAGGCACTCGGAGGCCCCTGCACCAGAAACAAAGGCACTCGGAGGGCCCTTCGCCGCAGAAAAAGGCACTCAGTAGCCCCTGCACCGCCAAAAAAGGCACTCAGAGGCCTCCACACTGCAAAAAAAGGCACTCGGAGGCCAGTGCACTGAAAAACAGGGCACTTGGAGGCCAGTGCACCGCAAAAAAAATGCACTCAGACGCCCCGACACCACAAAAGAAAGGCACTCGGAGGCCCCTACAGCACAAAAGAAAGGCACTCGGAGGCCCCTGCACCAGAAACAAAGGCACTCGGAGGCCCCTGCACCAGAAACAAAGGCACTCGGAGGCCCCTGCACCAGAAACAAAGGCACTCGGAGGCCCCTGCACCAGAAACAAAGGCACTCGGAGGCCCCTGCACCAGAAACAAAGGCACTCGGAGGCCCCTGCACCACAAGCAAAGGCACTCGGAGGCACCTGCAACGGAAAAATATGCACTCGGAGGCCCCTTCACCACAAAAAAAGGCACTCGGCTGCCCCTACACTGGAAAAAAAAGGCACTCGGAGGCCCCTACACCACAAAAAAAGGCACTTGGGGGCTGCTACAATGCAAAAAAAGGCACTTGGAGGGCCCTGCACCAGAAACAAAGGCACTTGGAGGGCCCTGCACCACAAAAGAAGGCACTCGGAGGCCCCTGAACCACAAGAAAAGGCACTCGGGGCCACTACACCGCAAGAAAAAGGTACATGGAGGACCACACACCCCAAAATAACAGCACTCGGAGGCCCCTGAACCAGAAGGAAAGGCACTCAGTGGCTCCTACAGCACAAAAAAAGGCACTCGGGGGCTGCTACAATGTGAAACAAGGCACTCGGAGGGCCCTGCACCACCAAAAAAGGCACTCGGAGGCCCCTGCACTGGAAAAAGAGGCACTTGGAGGCCTGTACACTGGAAAGAAAGGCACTCGGTGGCCCCGACAGCACAAAAAAGGCTCTTGGAGGCTGCTACAATGCGAAAACAGGCACTCGGATGCCCCTACACCGGAAGGAAAGGCACTCGGAGGGCCCTGCACCACAAACCAAGGCACTCGGATGCTGCTACACGGTAGAGAAAGGCACTCGGAGGCCCCTGCACTGGAAGAAAAGGCACTTGGAGGCCAGTGCACCACAAAAAAGGCACTCGGAGGCCCCTACACTGGAATAAAAGGCACTCGGAGGCCTGTGCACCACAAACCAAGGCACTCGGAGGCCCCTACACTGGAATAAAAGGAACTTGGAGGCCAGTGCACCACAAGAAAAGGCACTCAGTGGCCCCTACAGCACAAAAAAAGGCTCTTGGGGGCTGCTACAATGTGAAACAAGGCACTCAGAGGCCCCTGAACCACAAGAAAAGGCACTCGGAGGCCCCTACACCACAAAAGAAAGGCACTCAGCTGCCCCTGCACCAGAAACAAAGGCACTCAGCTGCCCCTGCACCAGAAACAAAGGCACTCGGAGGCCCCTGCACTGGAAGAAAAGGCACTTGGAGGCCAGTGCACCACAAAAAAGGCACTCGGAGGCTGCTACAATGCAAAAAAAGTCACTTGGAGGGCCCTGCACCACAAAAGAAGGCACTCGGAGGCCCCTGAACCACAAGAAAAGGTACTCAGTGGCTCCTACAGCACAAAAAAAGGCACTCGGGGGCTGCTACAATGTGAAACAAGTCACTCAGAGGGCTTGCACCACCAAAAAAGGCACTCGGAGGCTCCTGCACTGGAAAAAGAGGCACTTGCAGGCCTGTACACTGGAAATAAAGGCACTCGGAGGCCCCTGCACCACAAAAAAAGGCACTCGGAAGCCCCTACATTGCAAAAAAAGGCACTTGGAGGCTACTACACTGCAAAAAAATGCACCCTGAGGCCCCTGCACCGCAAAAAAGGGCACTTGGTGGCCCGGACACCACAATGAAAGGCTCTCAGGGGCTGCTACAATGCGAAAAGAGAGGCACTCGGAGGCTGCTACAACGCGAAACAAGGCACTCGGAGGGCCCTGCACCACAAAAAAAAGCACTCGGAGGCTCCTGCACTGGAAAAAGAGGCACTTGCAGGCCTGTACACCGGAAATAAAGGCACTTGGAGGCTCCTGCACCACAAAAGAAGGCACTTGGAGGCCCCTACACTGCAAGAAAAGGCACTTGGAGGGCCCTTCGCCGCAGAAAAAAGGCACTTGGAGGCTACTGCACTGCAGAAAAAGGCACTCAGAGGCTACTACACTGCAAAAAAAGGCACTCAGTAGCCCCTGCACTGCAAAAAAAGCCACTCGGAGGCCTCCACACCGCAAAAAAAGGCACTCGGAGACCCCTGCACCAGAAAAAAGGCACTCGGAGGCCCCTGCACCAGAAACAAAGGCACTCGGAGGGCCCTTCGCCGCAGAAAAAGGCACTCAGTAGCCCCTGCACCGCCAAAAAAGGCACTCAGAGGCCTCCACACCGCAAAAAAAGGCACTTGGAGGCCAGTGCACTGAAAAACAGGGCACTTGGAGGCCTCCACACCGCAAAAAAAAATGCACTCAGACGCCCCGACACCACAAAAGAAAGGCACTCGGAGGCCCCTACAGCACAAAAGAAAGGCACTCGGAGGCCCCTGCACCAGAAACAAAGGCACTCGGAGGCCCCTGCACCACAAGCAAAGGCACTCGGAGGCCCCTGCACCACAAGCAAAGGCACTCGGAGGCCCCTGCACCACAAGCAAAGGCACTCGGAGGCTGCTACACCGCAGAGAAAGGCACTCGGAGACACCTGCAATGGAAAAATATGCACTCGGAGGCCCTTACACCACAAAAAAAGGCACTCGGCTGCCCCTACACTGGAAAAAAAAGGCACTCGGAGGCCCCTACACCACAAAAAAAGGCACTTGGGGGCTGCTACAATGCAAAAAAAGGCACTTGGAGGGCCCTGCACCAGAAACAAAGGCACTTGGAGGGCCCTGCACCACAAAAGAAGGCACTCGGAGGCCCCTGAACCACAAGAAAAGGCACTCGGGGCCACTACACCGCAAGAAAAAGGTACATGGAGGACCACACACCCCAAAATAACAGCACTCGGAGGCCCCTGAACCAGAAGGAAAGGCACTCAGTGGCTCCTACAGCACAAAAAAGGCACTCGGGGGCTGCTACAATGTGAAACAAGGCACGCGGAGGGCCCTGCACCACCAAAAAAGGCACTCGGAGGCTCCTGCACTGGGAAAAGAGGCACTTGGAGGCCTGTACACTGGAAAGAAAGGCACTTGGAGGCCCCTGCACTGGAAAAAGAGGCACTTGCAGGCCTGTACACTGGAAAGAAAGGCACTCGGTGGCCCCGACAGCACAAAAAAGGCTCTTGGAGGCTGCTACAATGCGAAAACAGGCACTCGGATGCCCCTACACCGGAAAGAAAGGCACTCGGAGGGCCCTGCACCACAAACCAAGGCACTCGGATGCTGCTACACGGTAGAGAAAGGCACTCGGAGGCCCCTGCACTGGAAGAAAAGGCACTTGGAGGCCAGTGCACCACAAAAAAGGCACTCGGAGGCCCCTACACTGGAATAAAAGGCACTTGGAGGCCTGTATACTGGAAATAAAGGCAATTGGAGGCCCCTGCACTGGAAAAAGAGGCACTTGGAGGCCTGTACACTGGAAAGAAAGGCACTCGGTGGCCCCGACAGCACAAAAAAGGCTCTTGGAGGCTGCTACAATGCGAAAACAGGCACTCGGATGCCCCTACACCGGAAGGAAAGGCACTCGGAGGGCCCTGCACCACAAACCAAGGCACTCGGATGCTGCTACACGGTAGAGAAAGGCACTCGGAGGCCCCTGCACTGGAAGAAAAGGCACTTGGAGGCCAGTGCACCACAAAAAAGGCACTCGGAGGCCCCTACACTGGAATAAAAGGCACTCGGAGGCCTGTGCACCACAAACCAAGGCACTCGGAGGCCCCTACACTGGAATAAAAGGAACTTGGAGGCCAGTGCACCACAAGAAAAGGCACTCAGTGGCCCCTACAGCACAAAAAAAGGCTCTTGAGGGCTGCTACAATGTGAAACAAGGCACTCAGAGGCCCCTGAACCACAAGAAAAGGCACTCGGAGGCCCCTACACCACAAAAGAAAGGCACTCGGAGGCCCCTGCACCAGAAACAAAGGCACTCGGAGGCCCCTGCACCAGAAACAAAGGCACTCGGAGGCCCCTGCACTGGAAGAAAAGGCACTTGGAGGCCAGTGCACCACAAAAAAGGCACTCGGAGGCTGCTACAATGCAAAAAAAGTCACTTGGAGGGCCCTGCACCACAAAAGAAGGCACTCGGAGGCCCCTGAACCACAAGAAAAGGCACTCGGGGCCACTACATCGCAAATAAAAGATACATGGAGGACCACACACCCCAAAATAACAGCACTCGGAGGCCCCGGAACCACAAGAAAAGGTACTCAGTGGCTCCAACAGCACAAAAAAAGGCACTCGGGGGCTGCTACAATGTGAAACAAGGCACTCGGAGGGCCCTGCACCACCAAAAAAGGCACTTGGAGGCTCCTGCACTGGAAAAAGAGGCACTTGCAAGCCTGTACACTGGAAAGAAAGGCACTCGGAGGCTCCTGCACTGGAAAAAGAGGCACTTGGAGGCCTGTACACTGGAAATAAAGGCACTCAGAGGCCCCTTCATTGCAAAAAAGTCACTCAGAGGGCCTGCACCACCTAAAAAGGCACTCGGAGGCTCCTGCACTGGAAAAAGAGGCACTTGCAGGCCTGTACACTGGAAATAAAGGCACTCGGAGGCCCCTGCACCACAAAAAAAGGCACTCAGAAGCCCCTACATTGCAAAAAAAGGCACTTGGAGGCTACTACACTGCAAAAAAATGCACCCTGAGGCCCCTGCACCGCAAAAAAGGGCACTTAGTGGCCCCGACACCACAATGAAAGGCTCTCAGGGGCTGCTACAATGCGAAAAGAGAGGCACTCGGAGGCTGCTACAACGCGAAACAAGGCACTCGGAGGGCCCTGCACCACAAAAAAAAGCACTCGGAGGCTCCTGCACTGGAAAAAGAGGCACTTGCAGGCCTGTACACCGGAAATAAAGGCACTTGGAGGCTCCTGCACCACAAAAGAAGGCACTTGGAGGCCCCTACACTGCAAGAAAAGGCACTTGGAGGGCCCTCTGCCGCAGAAAAAAGGCACTTGGAGGCTACTGCACTGCAGAAAAAGGCACTCAGAGGCTACTACACTGCAAAAAAAGGCACTCAGTAGCCCCTGCACTGCAAAAAAAGCCACTCGGAGGCCTCCACACCGCAAAAAAAGGCACTCGGAGGCCAGTGCACTGAAAAACAGGACACTTGGAGGCCAGTGCACCGCAAAAAGAAAGGCACGCTGAGGCCGCTACAGCACAAAAGAAAGGCACTCGGAGGCCCCTGCACCAGAAACAAAGGCACTCGGAGGCTCCTGCACCAGAAACAAAGGCACTCGGAGGCCCCTGCAGCAGAAACAAAGGCACTCGGAGGGCCCTTCGCCGCAGAAAAAGGCACTCAGTAGCCCCTGCACCGCCAAAAAAGGCACTCAGAGGCCTCCACACCGCAAAAAAAGGCACTCGGAGGCCAGTGCACTGAAAAACAGGGCACTTGGAGGCCAGTGCACCGCAAAAGAAAAATGCACTCAGACGCCCCGACACCACAAAAGAAAGGCACTCTGAGGCCCCTACAGCACAAAAGAAAGGCACTCGGAGGCCCCTACAGCACAAAAGAAAGGCACTCGGAGGCCCCTGCACCAGAAACAAAGGCACTCGGAGGCCCCTGCACCACAAGCAAAGGAACTCAGAGGCCCCTGCACCACAAGCAAAGGAACTCAGAGGCCCCTGCACCACAAGCAAAGGCACTCGGAGGCTGCTACACCGCAGAGAAAGGCACTCGGAGGCACCTGCAACGGAAAAATATGCACTCGGAGGCCCCTTCACCACAAAAAAAGGCACTCGGCTGCCCCTACACTGGAAAAAAAAGGCACTCGGAGGCCCCTACACCACAAAAAAAGGCACTTGGGGGCTGCTACAATGCAAAAAAAGGCACTTGGAGGGCCCTGCACCAGAAACAAAGGCACTTGGAGGGCCCTGCACCAGAAACAAAGGCACTTGGAGGGCCCTGCACCACAAAAGAAGGCACTCGGAGGCCCCTGAACCACAAGAAAAGGCACTCAGGGCCACTACACCGCAAGAAAAAGGTACATGGAGGACCACACACCCCAAAATAACAGCACTCGGAGGCCCCTGAACCAGAAGGAAAGGCACTCAGTGGCTCCTACAGCACAAAAAAGGCACTCGGGGGCTGCTACAATGTGAAACAAGGCACTCGGAGGGCCCGGCACCACCAAAAAAGGCACTCGGAGGCTCCTGCACTGGGAAAAGAGGCACTTGGAGGCCTGTACACTGGAAAGAAAGGCACTCGGTGGCCCCGACAGCACAAAAAAGGCTCTTGGAGGCTGCTACAATGCGAAAACAGGCACTCGGATGCCCCTACACCGGAAGGAAAGGCACTCGGAGGGCCCTGCACCATAAACCAAGGCACTCGGATGCTGCTACACGGTAGAGAAAGGCACTCGGAGGCCCCAGCACTGGAAGAAAAGGCACTTGGAGGCCAGTGCACCACCAAAAAAGGCACTCGGAGGCCCCTACACTGGAATAAAAGGCACTCGGAGGCCTGTGCACCACAAACCAAGGCACTCGGAGGCCCCTACACTGGAATAAAAGGAACTTGGAGGCCAGTGCACCACAAGAAAAGGCACTCAGTGGCCCCTACAGCACAAAAAAAGGCTCTTGAGGGCTGCTACAATGTGAAACAAGGCACTCAGAGGCCCCTGAACCACAAGAAAAGGCACTCGGAGGCCCCTACACCACAAAAGAAAGGCACTCAGCTGCCCCTGCACCAGAAACAAAGGCACTCGGAGGCCCCTGCACCAGAAACAAAGGCACTCGGAGGCCCCTGCACTGGAAGAAAAGGCACTCGGAGGCTGCTACAATGCAAAAAAAGTCACTTGGAGGGCCCTGCACCACAAAAGAAGGCACTCAGAGGCCCCTGAACCACAAGAAAAGGCACTCGGGGCCACTACATCGCAAATAAAAGATACATGGAGGACCACACACCCCAAAATAACAGCACTTGGAGGCCCCGGAACCACAAGAAAAGGTACTCAGTGGCTCCAACAGCACAAAAAAAGGCACTCGGGGGCTGCTACAATGTGAAACAAGGCACTCGGAGGGCCCTGCACCACCAAAAAAGGCACTCGGAGGCTCCTGCACTGGAAAAAGAGGCACTTGCAAGCCTGTACACTGGAAAGAAAGGCACTCGGAGGCTCCTGCACTGGAAAAAGAGGCACTTGGAGGCCTGTACACTGGAAATAAAGGCACTCAGAGGCCCCTTCATTGCAAAAAAGTCACTCAGAGGGCCTGCACCACCTAAAAAGGCACTTGGAGGCTCCTGCACTGGAAAAAGAGGCACTTGCAGGCCTGTACACTGGAAATAAAGGCACTCGGAGGCCCCTGCACCACAAAAAAAGGCACTCGGAAGCCCCTACATTGCAAAAAAAGGCACTTGGAGGCTACTACACTGCAAAAAAATGCACCCTGAGGCCCCTGCACCGCAAAAAAGGGCACTTGGTGGCCCCGACACCACAAAGAAAGGCTCTCAGGGGCTGCTACAATGCGAAAAGAGAGGCACTCGGAGGCTGCTACAACGCGAAACAAGGCACTCGGAGGGCCCTGCACCACAAAAAAAAGCACTCGGAGGCTCCTGCACTGGAAAAAGAGGCACTTGCAGGCCTGTACACCGGAAATAAAGGCACTTGGAGGCTCCTGCACCACAAAAGAAGGCACTTGGAGGCCCCTACACTGCAAGAAAAGGCACTCGGAGGGCCCTCCGCCGCAGAAAAAAGGCACTTGGAGGCTACTGCACTGCAGAAAAAGGACTCAGAGGCTACTACACTGCAAAAAAAGGCACTCAGTAGCCCCTGCACTGCAAAAAAAGCCACTCGGAGGCCTCCACACCGCAAAAAAAGGCACTCGGAGGCCAGTGCACTGAAAAACAGGGCACTTGGAGGCCAGTGCACCGCAAAAAAAAATGCACTCGGAGGCCCCGACACCACAAAAGAAAGGCACTCGGAGGCCCCTACAGCACAAAAGAAAGGCACTCGGAGGCCCCTGCACCAGAAACAAAGGCACTCGGAGGCCCCTGCACCACAAGCAAAGGCACTCGGAGGCTGCTGCACCACAAGCAAAGGCACTCGGAGGCACCTGCAACGGAAAAATATGCACTCAGAGGCCCCTTCACCACAAAAAAAGGCACTCGGCTGCCCCTACACTGGAAAAAAAAGGCACTCGGAGGCCCCTACACCACAAAAAAAGGCACTTGGGGGCTGCTACAATGCAAAAAAAGGCACTTGGAGGGCCCTGCACCAGAAACAAAGGCACTTGGAGGGCCCTGCACCACAAAAGAAGGCACTCGGAGGCCCCTGAACCACAAGAAAAGGCACTCGGGGCCACTAGACCGCAAGAAAAAGGTACATGGAGGACCACACACCCCAAAATAACAGCACTCGGAGGCCCCTGAACCAGAAGGAAAGGCACTCAGTGGCTCCTACAGCACAAAAAAAGGCACTCGGGGGCTGCTACAATGTGAAACAAGGCACTCGGAGGGCCCTGCACCACCAAAAAAGGCACTCGGAGGCCCCTGCACTGGAAAAAGAGGCACTTGGAGGCCTGTACACTGGAAAGAAAGGCACTCGGTGGCCCCGACAGCACAAAAAAGGCTCTTGGAGGCTGCTACAATGCGAAAACAGGCACTCGGATGCCCCTACACCGGAAGGAAAGGCACTCGGAGGGCCCTGCACCACAAACCAAGGCACTCGGATGCTGCTACACGGTAGAGAAAGGCACTCGGAGGCCCCTGCACTGGAAGAAAAGGCACTTGGAGGCCAGTGCACCACAAAAAAGACACTCGGAGGCCCCTACACTGGAATAAAAGGCACTTGGAGGCCTGTACACTGGAAATAAAGGCAATTGGGGGCCCCTGCACTGGAAAAAGAGGCACTTGCAGGCCTGTACACTGGAAAGAAAGGCACTTGGTGGCCCCAACAGCACAAAAAAAGGCTCTTGGAGGCTGCTACAATGCGAAAACAGGCACTCGGATGCCCCTACACCGGAAGGAAAGGCACTCGGAGGGCCCTGCACCACAAACCAAGGCACTCGGATGCTGCTACACGGTAGAGAAAGGCACTCGGAGGCCCCTGTACTGGAAGAAAAGGCACTTGGAGGCCAGTGCACCACAAAAAAGGCACTCGGAGGCCCCTACACTGGAATAAAAGGCACTCGGAGGCCTGTGCACCACAAACCAAGGCACTCGGAGGCCCCTACACTGGAATAAAAGGAACTTGGAGGCCAGTGCACCACAAGAAAAGGCACTCAGTGGCCCCTACAGCACAAAAAAAGGCTCTTGAGGGCTGCTACAATGTGAAACAAGGCACTCAGAGGCCCCTGAACCACAAGAAAAGGCACTCGGAGGCCCCTACACCACAAAAGAAAGGCACTCAGCTGCCCCTGCACCAGAAACAAAGGCATTCAGCTGCCCCTGCACCAGAAACAAAGGCACTCAGAGGCCCCTGCACTGGAAGAAAAGGCACTTGGAGGCCAGTGCACCACAAAAAAGGCACTCGGAGGCTGCTACAATGCAAAAAAAGTCACTTGGAGGGCCCTGCACCACAAAAGAAGGCACTCGGAGGCCCCTGAACCACAAGAAAAGGTACTCAGTGGCTCCTACAGCACAAAAAAAGGCACTCGGGGGCTGCTACAATGTGAAACAAGTCACTCAGAGGGCCTGCACCACCAAAAAAGGCACTTGGAGGCTCCTGCACTGGAAAAAGAGGCACTTGCAGGCCTGTACACTGGAAATAAAGGCACTCGGAGGCCCCTGCACCACAAAAAAAGGCACTCGGAAGCCCCTATATTGCAAAAAAAGGCACTTGGAGGCTACTACACTGCAAAAAAATGCACCCTGAGGCCCCTGCACCGCAAAAAAGGGCACTTGGTGGCCCCGACACCACAATGAAAGGCTCTCAGGGGCTGCTACAATGCGAAAAGAGAGGCACTCGGAGGCTGCTACAACGCGAAACAAGGCACTCGGAGGGCCCTGCACCACAAAAAAAAGCACTCGGAGGCTCCTGCACTGGAAAAAGAGGCACTTGCAGGCCTGTACACTGGAAATAAAGGCACTTGGAGGCTCCTGCACCACAAAAGAAGGCACTTGGAGGCCCCTACACTGCAAGAAAAGGCACTCGGAGGGCCCTCCGCCGCAGAAAAAAGGCACTTGGAGGCTACTGCACTGCAGAAAAAGGCACTCAGAGGCTACTACACTGCAAAAAAAGGCACTCAGTAGCCCCTGCACTGCAAAAAAAGCCACTCGGAGGCCTCCACACCGCAAAAAAAGGCACTCGGAGACCCCTGCACCAGAAAAAAGGCACTCGGAGGCCCCTGCACCAGAAACAAAGGCACTCGGAGGGCCCTTCGCCGCAGAAAAAGGCACTCAGTAGCCCCTGCACCGCCAAAAAAGGCACTCAGAGGCCTCCACACCGCAAAAAAAGGCACTCGGAGGCCAGTGCACTGAAAAACAGGGCACTTGGAGGCCAGTGCACCGCAAAAAAAAATGCACTCAGACGCCCCGACACCACAAAAGAAAGGCACTCGGAGGCCCCTACAGCACAAAAGAAAGGCACTCGGAGGCCCCTGCACCAGAAACAAAGGCACTCGGAGGCCCCTGCACCACAAGCAAAGGCACTCGGAGGCCCCTGCACCACAAGCAAAGGCACTCGGAGGCCCCTGCACCACAAGCAAAGGCACTCGGAGGCTGCTACACCGCAGAGAAAGGCACTCGGAGACACCTGCAATGGAAAAATATGCACTCGGAGGCCCTTACAGCACAAAAAAAGGCACTCGGCTGCCCCTACACTGGAAAAAAAAGGCACTCGGAGGCCCCTACACCACAAAAAAAGGCACTTGGGGGCTGCTACAATGCAAAAAAAGGCACTTGGAGGGCCCTGCACCAGAAACAAAGGCACTTGGAGGGCCCTGCACCACAAAAGAAGGCACTCGGAGGCCCCTGAACCACAAGAAAAGGCACTCGGGGCCACTACACCGCAAGAAAAAGGTACATGGAGGACCACACCCCCCAAAATAACAGCACTCGGAGGCCCCTGAACCAGAAGGAAAGGCACTCAGTGGCTCCTACAGCACAAAAAAGGCACTCGGGGGCTGCTACAATGTGAAACAAGGCACGCGGAGGGCCCTGCACCACCAAAAAAGGCACTCGGAGGCTCCTGCACTGGGAAAAGAGGCACTTGGAGGCCTGTACACTGGAAAGAAAGGCACTTGGAGGCCCCTGCACTGGAAAAAGAGGCACTTGGAGGCCTGTACACTGGAAAGAAAGGCACTCGGTGGCCCCGACAGCACAAAAAAGGCTCTTGGAGGCTGCTACAATGCGAAAACAGGCACTCGGATGCCCCTACACCGGAAGGAAAGGCACTCGGAGGGCCCTGCACCACAAACCAAGGCACTCGGATGCTGCTACACGGTAGAGAAAGGCACTCGGAGGCCCCTGCACTGGAAGAAAAGGCACTTGGAGGCCAGTGCACCACAAAAAAGGCACTCGGAGGCCCCTACACTGGAATAAAAGGCACTCGGAGGCCTGTGCACCACAAACCAAGGCACTCGGAGGCCCCTACACTGGAATAAAAGGAACTTGGAGGCCAGTGCACCACAAGAAAAGGCACTCAGTGGCCCCTACAGCACAAAAAAAGGCTCTTGAGGGCTGCTACAATGTGAAACAAGGCACTCAGAGGCCCCTGAACCACAAGAAAAGGCACTCGGAGGCCCCTACACCACAAAAGAAAGGCACTCGGAGGCCCCTGCACCAGAAACAAAGGCACTCGGAGGCCCCTGCACCAGAAACAAAGGCACTCGGAGGCCCCTGCACTGGAAGAAAAGGCACTTGGAGGCCAGTGCACCACAAAAAAGGCACTCGGAGGCTGCTACAATGCAAAAAAAGTCACTTGGAGGGCCCTGCACCACAAAAGAAGGCACTCGGAGGCCCCTGAACCACAAGAAAAGGCACTCGGAGGCCCCTGAACCACAAGAAAAGGCACTCGGGGCCACTACATCGCAAATAAAAGATACATGGAGGACCACACACCCCAAAATAACAGCACTCGGAGGCCCCGGAACCACAAGAAAAGGTACTCAGTGGCTCCAACAGCACAAAAAAAGGCACTCGGGGGCTGCTACAATGTGAAACAAGGCACTCGGAGGGCCCTGCACCACCAAAAAAGGCACTTGGAGGCTCCTGCACTGGAAAAAGAGGCACTTGCAAGCCTGTACACTGGAAAGAAAGGCACTCGGAGGCTCCTGCACTGGAAAAAGAGGCACTTGGAGGCCTGTACACTGGAAATAAAGGCACTCAGAGGCCCCTTCATTGCAAAAAAGTCACTCAGAGGGCCTGCACCACCTAAAAAGGCACTCGGAGGCTCCTGCACTGGAAAAAGAGGCACTTGCAGGCCTGTACACTGGAAATAAAGGCACTCGGAGGCCCCTGCACCACAAAAAAAGGCACTCAGAAGCCCCTACATTGCAAAAAAAGGCACTTGGAGGCTACTACACTGCAAAAAAATGCACCCTGAGGCCCCTGCACCGCAAAAAAAGGGCACTTGGTGGCCCCGACACCACAAAGAAAGGCTCTCAGGGGCTGCTACAATGCGAAAAGAGAGGCACTCGGAGGCTGCTACAACGCGAAACAAGGCACTCGGAGGGCCCTGCACCACAAAAAAAAGCACTCGGAGGCTCCTGCACTGGAAAAAGAGGCACTTGCAGGCCTGTACACCGGAAATAAAGGCACTTGGAGGCTCCTGCACCACAAAAGAAGGCACTTGGAGGCCCCTACACTGCAAGAAAAGGCACTTGGAGGGCCCTCTGCCGCAGAAAAAAGGCACTTGGAGGCTACTGCACTGCAGAAAAAGGCACTCAGAGGCTACTACACTGCAAAAAAAGGCACTCAGTAGCCCCTGCACTGCAAAAAAAGCCACTCGGAGGCCTCCACACCGCAAAAAAAGGCACTCGGAGGCCAGTGCACTGAAAAACAGGACACTTGGAGGCCAGTGCACCGCAAAAAGAAAGGCACGCTGAGGCCGCTACAGCACAAAAGAAAGGCACTCGGAGGCCCCTGCACCAGAAACAAAGGCACTCGGAGGCTCCTGCACCAGAAACAAAGGCACTCGGAGGCCCCTGCAGCAGAAACAAAGGCACTCGGAGGGCCCTTCGCCGCAGAAAAAGGCACTCAGTAGCCCCTGCACCGCCAAAAAAGGCACTCAGAGGCCTCCACACCGCAAAAAAAGGCACTCGGAGGCCAGTGCACTGAAAAACAGGGCACTTGGAGGCCAGTGCACCGCAAAAAAAAATGCACTCAGACGCCCCGACACCACAAAAGAAAGGCACTCGGAGGCCCCTACAGCACAAAAGAAAGGCACTCGGAGGCCCCTGCACCAGAAACAAAGGCACTCGGAGGCACCTGCACCACAAGCAAAGGCACTCGGAGGCCCCTGCACCACAAGCAAAGGCACTCGGAGGCCCCTGCACCACAAGCAAAGGCACTCGGAGGCTGCTACACCGCAGAGAAAGGCACTCGGAGACACCTGCAATGGAAAAATATGCACTCGGAGGCCCCTACACCACAAAAAAAGGCACTCGGCTGCCCCTACACTGGAAAAAAAAGGCACTCGGAGGCCCCTACACCACAAAAAAAGGCACTTGGGGGCTGCTACAATGCAAAAAAAGGCACTTGGAGGGCCCTGCACCAGAAACAAAGGCACTTGGAGGGCCCTGCACCACAAAAGAAGGCACTCGGAGGCCCCTGAACCACAAGAAAAGGCACTCGGGGCCACTACACCGCAAGAAAAAGGTACATGGAGGACCACACCCCCCAAAATAACAGCACTCGGAGGCCCCTGAACCAGAAGGAAAGGCACTCAGTGGCTCCTACAGCACAAAAAAGGCACTCGGGGGCTGCTACAATGTGAAACAAGGCACGCGGAGGGCCCTGCACCACCAAAAAAGGCACTCGGAGGCTCCTGCACTGGGAAAAGAGGCACTTGGAGGCCTGTACACTGGAAAGAAAGGCACTTGGAGGCCCCTGCACTGGAAAAAGAGGCACTTGCAGGCCTGTACACTGGAAAGAAAGGCACTCGGTGGCCCCGACAGCACAAAAAAGGCTCTTGGAGGCTGCTACAATGCGAAAACAGGCACTCGGATGCCCCTACACCGGAAGGAAAGGCACTCGGAGGGCCCTGCACCATAAACCAAGGCACTCGGATGCTGCTACACGGTAGAGAAAGGCACTCGGAGGCCCCAGCACTGGAAGAAAAGGCACTTGGAGGCCAGTGCACCACAAAAAAGGCACTCGGAGGCCCCTACACTGGAATAAAAGGCACTCGGAGGCCTGTGCACCACAAACCAAGGCACTCGGAGGCCCCTACACTGGAATAAAAGGAACTTGGAGGCCAGTGCACCACAAGAAAAGGCACTCAGTGGCCCCTACAGCACAAAAAAAGGCTCTTGAGGGCTGCTACAATGTGAAACAAGGCACTCAGAGGCCCCTGAACCACAAGAAAAGGCACTCGGAGGCCCCTACACCACAAAAGAAAGGCACTCAGCTGCCCCTGCACCAGAAACAAAGGCACTCGGAGGCCCCTGCACCAGAAACAAAGGCACTCGGAGGCCCCTGCACTGGAAGAAAAGGCACTTGGAGGCCAGTGCACCACAAAAAAGGCACTCGGAGGCTGCTACAATGCAAAAAAAGTCACTTGGAGGGCCCTGCACCACAAAAGAAGGCACTCGGAGGCCCCTGAACCACAAGAAAAGGCACTCGGGGCCACTACATCGCAAATAAAAGATACATGGAGGACCACACACCCCAAAATAACAGCACTCGGAGGCCCCGGAACCACAAGAAAAGGTACTCAGTGGCTCCAACAGCACAAAAAAAGGCACTCGGGGGCTGCTACAATGTGAAACAAGGCACTCGGAGGGCCCTGCACCACCAAAAAAGGCACTTGGAGGCTCCTGCACTGGAAAAAGAGGCACTTGCAAGCCTGTACACTGGAAAGAAAGGCACTCGGAGGCTCCTGCACTGGAAAAAGAGGCACTTGGAGGCCTGTACACTGGAAATAAAGGCACTCAGAGGCCCCTTCATTGCAAAAAAGTCACTCAGAGGGCCTGCACCACCTAAAAAGGCACTCGGAGGCTCCTGCACTGGAAAAAGAGGCACTTGCAGGCCTGTACACTGGAAATAAAGGCACTCGGAGGCCCCTGCACCACAAAAAAAGGCACTCAGAAGCCCCTACATTGCAAAAAAAGGCACTTGGAGGCTACTACACTGCAAAAAAATGCACCCTGAGGCCCCTGCACCGCAAAAAAGGGCACTTAGTGGCCCCGACACCACAAAGAAAGGCTCTCAGGGGCTGCTACAATGCGAAAAGAGAGGCACTCGGAGGCTGCTACAACGCGAAACAAGGCACTCGGAGGGCCCTGCACCACAAAAAAAAGCACTCGGAGGCTCCTGCACTGGAAAAAGAGGCACTTGCAGGCCTGTACACCGGAAATAAAGGCACTTGGAGGCTCCTGCACCACAAAAGAAGGCACTTGGAGGCCCCTACACTGCAAGAAAAGGCACTTGGAGGGCCCTCTGCCGCAGAAAAAAGGCACTTGGAGGCTACTGCACTGCAGAAAAAGGCACTCAGAGGCTACTACACTGCAAAAAAAGGCACTCAGTAGCCCCTGCACTGCAAAAAAAGCCACTCGGAGGCCTCCACACCGCAAAAAAAGGCACTCGGAGGCCAGTGCACTGAAAAACAGGACACTTGGAGGCCAGTGCACCGCAAAAAGAAAGGCACGCTGAGGCCGCTACAGCACAAAAGAAAGGCACTCGGAGGCCCCTGCACCAGAAACAAAGGCACTCGGAGGCTCCTGCACCAGAAACAAAGGCACTCGGAGGCCCCTGCAGCAGAAACAAAGGCACTCGGAGGGCCCTTCGCCGCAGAAAAAGGCACTCAGTAGCCCCTGCACCACCAAAAAAGGCACTCAGAGGCCTCCACACCGCAAAAAAAGGCACTCGGAGGCCAGTGCACTGAAAAACAGGGCACTTGGAGGCCAGTGCACCGCAAAAGAAAAATGCACTCAGACGCCCCGACACCACAAAAGAAAGGCACTCGGAGGCCCCTACAGCACAAAAGAAAGGCACTCGGAGGCCCCTGCACCAGAAACAAAGGCACTCGGAGGCACCTGCACCACAAGCAAAGGAACTCAGAGGCCCCTGCACCACAAGCAAAGGCACTTGGAGGCCCCTGCACCACAAGCAAAGGCACTCGGAGGCTGCTACACCGCAGAGAAAGGCACTCGGAGGCACCTGCAACGGAAAAATATGCACTCGGAGGCCCCTTCACCACAAAAAAAGGCACTCGGCTGCCCCTACACTGGAAAAAAAAGGCACTCGGAGGCCCCTACACCACAAAAAAAGGCACTTGGGGGCTGCTACAATGCAAAAAAAGGCACTTGGAGGGCCCTGCACCAGAAACAAAGGCACTTGGAGGGCCCTGCACCAGAAACAAAGGCACTTGGAGGGCCCTGCACCACAAAAGAAGGCACTCGGAGGCCCCTGAACCACAAGAAAAGGCACTCAGGGCCACTACACCGCAAGAAAAAGGTACATGGAGGACCACACACCCCAAAATAACAGCACTCGGAGGCCCCTGAACCAGAAGGAAAGGCACTCAGTGGCTCCTACAGCACAAAAAAGGCACTCGGGGGCTGCTACAATGTGAAACAAGGCACTCGGAGGGCCCGGCACCACCAAAAAAGGCACTCGGAGGCTCCTGCACTGGGAAAAGAGGCACTTGGAGGCCTGTACACTGGAAAGAAAGGCACTCGGTGGCCCCGACAGCACAAAAAAAGGCTCTTGGAGGCTGCTACAATGCGAAAACAGGCACTCGGATGCCCCTACACCGGAAGGAAAGGCACTCGGAGGGCCCTGCACCATAAACCAAGGCACTCGGATGCTGCTACACGGTAGAGAAAGGCACTCGGAGGCCCCAGCACTGGAAGAAAAGGCACTTGGAGGCCAGTGCACCACCAAAAAAGGCACTCGGAGGCCCCTACACTGGAATAAAAGGCACTCGGAGGCCTGTGCACCACAAACCAAGGCACTCGGAGGCCCCTACACTGGAATAAAAGGAACTTGGAGGCCAGTGCACCACAAGAAAAGGCACTCAGTGGCCCCTACAGCACAAAAAAAGGCTCTTGAGGGCTGCTACAATGTGAAACAAGGCACTCAGAGGCCCCTGAACCACAAGAAAAGGCACTCGGAGGCCCCTACACCACAAAAGAAAGGCACTCAGCTGCCCCTGCACCAGAAACAAAGGCACTCGGAGGCCCCTGCACCAGAAACAAAGGCACTCGGAGGCCCCTGCACTGGAAGAAAAGGCACTCGGAGGCTGCTACAATGCAAAAAAAGTCACTTGGAGGGCCCTGCACCACAAAAGAAGGCACTCAGAGGCCCCTGAACCACAAGAAAAGGCACTCGAGGCCACTACATCGCAAATAAAAGATACATGGAGGACCACACACCCCAAAATAACAGCACTTGGAGGCCCCGGAACCACAAGAAAAGGTACTCAGTGGCTCCAACAGCACAAAAAAAGGCACTCGGGGGCTGCTACAATGTGAAACAAGGCACTCGGAGGGCCCTGCACCACCAAAAAAGGCACTTGGAGGCTCCTGCACTGGAAAAAGAGGCACTTGCAAGCCTGTACACTGGAAATAAAGGCACTCGGAGGCTCCTGCACTGGAAAAAGAGGCACTTGGAGGCCTGTACACTGGAAATAAAGGCACTCAGAGGCCCCTTCATTGCAAAAAAGTCACTCAGAGGGCCTGCACCACCTAAAAAGGCACTTGGAGGCTCCTGCACTGGAAAAAGAGGCACTTGCAGGCCTGTACACTGGAAATAAAGGCACTCGGAGGCCCCTGCACCACAAAAAAAGGCACTCGGAAGCCCCTATATTGCAAAAAAAGGCACTTGGAGGCTACTACACTGCAAAAAAATGCACCCTGAGGCCCCTGCACCGCAAAAAAGGGCACTTGGTGGCCCCGACACCACAATGAAAGGCTCTCAGGGGCTGCTACAATGCGAAAAGAGAGGCACTCGGAGGCTGCTACAACGCGAAACAAGGCACTCGGAGGGCCCTGCACCACAAAAAAAAGCACTCGGAGGCTCCTGCACTGGAAAAAGAGGCACTTGCAGGCCTGTACACCGGAAATAAAGGCACTTGGAGGCTCCTGCACCACAAAAGAAGGCACTTGGAGGCCCCTACACTGCAAGAAAAGGCACTCGGAGGGCCCTCCGCCGCAGAAAAAAGGCACTTGGAGGCTACTGCACTGCAGAAAAAGGCACTCAGAGGCTACTACACTGCAAAAAAAGGCACTCAGTAGCCCCTGCACTGCAAAAAAAGCCACTCGGAGGCCTCCACACCGCAAAAAAAGGCACTCGGAGACCCCTGCACCAGAAAAAAGGCACTCGGAGGCCCCTGCACCAGAAACAAAGGCACTCGGAGGGCCCTTCGCCGCAGAAAAAGGCACTCAGTAGCCCCTGCACCGCCAAAAAAGGCACTCAGAGGCCTCCACACTGCAAAAAAAGGCACTCGGAGGCCAGTGCACTGAAAAACAGGGCACTTGGAGGCCAGTGCACCGCAAAAAAAAATGCACTCAGACGCCCCGACACCACAAAAGAAAGGCACTCGGAGGCCCCTACAGCACAAAAGAAAGGCACTCGGAGGCCCCTGCACCAGAAACAAAGGCACTCGGAGGCCCCTGCACCACAAGCAAAGGCACTCGGAGGCCCCTGCACCACAAGCAAAGGCACTCGGAGGCCCCTGCACCACAAGCAAAGGCACTCGGAGGCTGCTACACCGCAGAGAAAGGCACTCGGAGACACCTGCAATGGAAAAATATGCACTCGGAGGCCCTTACAGCACAAAAAAAGGCACTCGGCTGCCCCTACACTGGAAAAAAAAGGCACTCGGAGGCCCCTACACCACAAAAAAAGGCACTTGGGGGCTGCTACAATGCAAAAAAAGGCACTTGGAGGGCCCTGCACCAGAAACAAAGGCACTTGGAGGGCCCTGCACCACAAAAGAAGGCACTCGGAGGCCCCTGAACCACAAGAAAAGGCACTCGGGGCCACTACACCGCAAGAAAAAGGTACATGGAGGACCACACCCCCCAAAATAACAGCACTCGGAGGCCCCTGAACCAGAAGGAAAGGCACTCAGTGGCTCCTACAGCACAAAAAAGGCACTCGGGGGCTGCTACAATGTGAAACAAGGCACGCGGAGGGCCCTGCACCACCAAAAAAGGCACTCGGAGGCTCCTGCACTGGGAAAAGAGGCACTTGGAGGCCTGTACACTGGAAAGAAAGGCACTTGGAGGCCCCTGCACTGGAAAAAGAGGCACTTGGAGGCCTGTACACTGGAAAGAAAGGCACTCGGTGGCCCCGACAGCACAAAAAAGGCTCTTGGAGGCTGCTACAATGCGAAAACAGGCACTCGGATGCCCCTACACCGGAAGGAAAGGCACTCGGAGGGCCCTGCACCACAAACCAAGGCACTCGGATGCTGCTACACGGTAGAGAAAGGCACTCGGAGGCCCCTGCACTGGAAGAAAAGGCACTTGGAGGCCAGTGCACCACAAAAAAGGCACTCGGAGGCCCCTACACTGGAATAAAAGGCACTCGGAGGCCTGTGCACCACAAACCAAGGCACTCGGAGGCCCCTACACTGGAATAAAAGGAACTTGGAGGCCAGTGCACCACAAGAAAAGGCACTCAGTGGCCCCTACAGCACAAAAAAAGGCTCTTGAGGGCTGCTACAATGTGAAACAAGGCACTCAGAGGCCCCTGAACCACAAGAAAAGGCACTCGGAGGCCCCTACACCACAAAAGAAAGGCACTCGGAGGCCCCTGCACCAGAAACAAAGGCACTCGGAGGCCCCTGCACCAGAAACAAAGGCACTCGGAGGCCCCTGCACTGGAAGAAAAGGCACTTGGAGGCCAGTGCACCACAAAAAAGGCACTCGGAGGCTGCTACAATGCAAAAAAAGTCACTTGGAGGGCCCTGCACCACAAAAGAAGGCACTCGGAGGCCCCTGAACCACAAGAAAAGGCACTCGGAGGCCCCTGAACCACAAGAAAAGGCACTCGGGGCCACTACATCGCAAATAAAAGATACATGGAGGACCACACACCCCAAAATAACAGCACTCGGAGGCCCCGGAACCACAAGAAAAGGTACTCAGTGGCTCCAACAGCACAAAAAAAGGCACTCGGGGGCTGCTACAATGTGAAACAAGGCACTCGGAGGGCCCTGCACCACCAAAAAAGGCACTTGGAGGCTCCTGCACTGGAAAAAGAGGCACTTGCAAGCCTGTACACTGGAAATAAAGGCACTCGGAGGCTCCTGCACTGGAAAAAGAGGCACTTGGAGGCCTGTACACTGGAAAGAAAGGCACTCAGAGGCCCCTTCATTGCAAAAAAGTCACTCAGAGGGCCTGCACCACCTAAAAAGGCACTTGGAGGCTCCTGCACTGGAAAAAGAGGCACTTGCAGGCCTGTACACTGGAAATAAAGGCACTCGGAGGCCCCTGCACCACAAAAAAAGGCACTCGGAAGCCCCTACATTGCAAAAAAAGGCACTTGGAGGCTACTACACTGCAAAAAAATGCACCCTGAGGCCCCTGCACCGCAAAAAAAGGGCACTTGGTGGCCCCGACACCACAAAGAAAGGCTCTCAGGGGCTGCTACAATGCGAAAAGAGAGGCACTCGGAGGCTGCTACAACGCGAAACAAGGCACTCGGAGGGCCCTGCACCACAAAAAAAAGCACTCGGAGGCTCCTGCACTGGAAAAAGAGGCACTTGCAGGCCTGTACACCGGAAATAAAGGCACTTGGAGGCTCCTGCACCACAAAAGAAGGCACTTGGAGGCCCCTACACTGCAAGAAAAGGCACTTGGAGGGCCCTTCGCCGCAGAAAAAAGGCACTTGGAGGCTACTGCACTGCAGAAAAAGGCACTCAGAGGCTACTACACTGCAAAAAAAGGCACTCAGTAGCCCCTGCACTGCAAAAAAAGCCACTCGGAGGCCTCCACACCGCAAAAAAAGGCACTCGGAGGCCAGTGCACTGAAAAACAGGGCACTTGGAGGCCAGTGCACCGCAAAAAGAAAGGCACGCTGAGGCCGCTACAGCACAAAAGAAAGGCACTCGGAGGCCCCTGCACCAGAAACAAAGGCACTCGGAGGCTCCTGCACCAGAAACAAAGGCACTCGGAGGCCCCTGCAGCAGAAACAAAGGCACTCGGAGGGCCCTTCGCCGCAGAAA
This sequence comes from Dromaius novaehollandiae, assembly GCF_036370855.1. Classification (NCBI taxonomy): domain Eukaryota; kingdom Metazoa; phylum Chordata; class Aves; order Casuariiformes; family Dromaiidae; genus Dromaius; species Dromaius novaehollandiae. The sequence continues at coordinate 26,271 of NW_026991467.1, read as the reverse complement.
AAGGCACTCAGTAGCCCCTGCACTGCAAAAAAAGCCACTCGGAGGCCTCCACACCGCAAAAAAAGGCACTCGGAGGCCAGTGCACTGAAAAACAGGGCACTTGGAGGCCAGTGCACCGCAAAAAAAAATGCACTCAGACGCCCCGACACCACAAAAGAAAGGCACTCGGAGGCCCCTACAGCACAAAAGAAAGGCACTCGGAGGCCCCTGCACCAGAAACAAAGGCACTCGGAGGCACCTGCACCACAAGCAAAGGAACTCAGAGGCCCCTGCACCACAAGCAAAGGCACTCAGAGGCCCCTGCACCACAAGCAAAGGCACTCGGAGGCTGCTACACCGCAGAGAAAGGCACTCGGAGGCACCTGCAACGGAAAAATATGCACTCGGAGGCCCCTTCACCACAAAAAAAGGCACTCGGCTGCCCCTACACTGGAAAAAAAAGGCACTCGGAGGCCCCTACACCACAAAAAAAGGCACTTGGGGGCTGCTACAATGCAAAAAAAGGCACTTGGAGGGCCCTGCACCAGAAACAAAGGCACTTGGAGGGCCCTGCACCACAAAAGAAGGCACTCGGAGGCCCCTGAACCACAAGAAAAGGCACTCAGGGCCACTACACCGCAAGAAAAAGGTACATGGAGGACCACACACCCCAAAATAACAGCACTCGGAGGCCCCTGAACCAGAAGGAAAGGCACTCGGTGGCTCCTACAGCACAAAAAAGGCACTCGGGGGCTGCTACAATGTGAAACAAGGCACTCGGAGGGCCCGGCACCACCAAAAAAGGCACTCGGAGGCTCCTGCACTGGGAAAAGAGGCACTTGGAGGCCTGTACACTGGAAAGAAAGGCACTTGGAGGCCTGTACACTGGAAAGAAAGGCACTCGGAGGCTCCTGCACTGGAAAAAGAGGCACTTGGAGGTCTGTACACCGGAAATAAAGGCACTTGGAGGCTCCTGCACCACAAAAGAAGGCACTTGGAGGCCCCTACACTGCAAGAAAAGGCACTCGGAGGGCCCTCCGCCGCAGAAAAAAGGCACTTGGAGGCTACTGCACTGCAGAAAAAGGACTCAGAGGCTACTACACTGCAAAAAAAGGCACTCAGTAGCCCCTGCACTGCAAAAAAAGCCACTCGGAGGCCTCCACACCGCAAAAAAAGGCACTCGGAGGCCAGTGCACTGAAAAACAGGGCACGTGGAGGCCAGTGCACCGCAAAAAAAAATGCACTCGGAGGCCCCGACACCACAAAAGAAAGGCACTCGGAGGCCCCTACAGCACAAAAGAAAGGCACTCGGAGGCCCCTGCACCAGAAACAAAGGCACTCGGAGGCCCCTGCACCAGAAACAAAGGCACTCGGAGGCCCCTGCACCACAAGCAAAGGCACTCGGAGGCACCTGCAACGGAAAAATATGCACTCAGAGGCCCCTTCACCAGAAAAAAAAGGCACTCGGCTGCCCCTACACTGGAAAAAAAAGGCACTCGGAGGCCCCTACACCACAAAAAAAGGCACTTGGGGGCTGCTACAATGCAAAAAAAGGCACTTGGAGGGCCCTGCACCAGAAACAAAGGCACTTGGAGGGCCCTGCACCACAAAAGAAGGCACTCGGAGGCCCCTGAACCACAAGAAAAGGCACTCGGGGCCACTACACCACAAGAAAAAGGTACATGGAGGACCACACACCCCAAAATAACAGCACTCGGAGGCCCCTGAACCAGAAGGAAAGGCACTCGGTGGCTCCTACAGCACAAAAAAGGCACTCGGGGGCTGCTACAATGTGAAACAAGGCACTCGGAGGGCCCGGCACCACCAAAAAAGGCACTCGGAGGCTCCTGCACTGGGAAAAGAGGCACTTGGAGGCCTGTACACTGGAAAGAAAGGCACTTGGAGGCCCCTGCACTGGAAAAAGAGGCTCTTGGAGGCCTGTACACTGGAAAGAAAGGCACTCGGTGGCCCCGACAGCACAAAAAAAGGCTCTTGGAGGCTGCTACAATGCGAAAACAGGCACTCGGATGCCCCTACACCGGAAGGAAAGGCACTCGGAGGGCCCTGCACCACAAACCAAGGCACTCGGATGCTGCTACACGGTAGAGAAAGGCACTCGGAGGCCCCAGCACTGGAAGAAAAGGCACTTGGAGGCCAGTGCACCACCAAAAAAGGCACTCGGAGGCCCCTACACTGGAATAAAAGGCACTCGGAGGCCTGTGCACCACAAACCAAGGCACTCGGAGGCCCCTACACTGGAATAAAAGGCACTCGGAGGCCTGTGCACCACAAGAAAAGGCACTCAGTGGCCCCTACAGCACAAAAAAAGGCTCTTGACGGCTGCTACAATGTGAAACAAGGCACTCAGAGGCCCCTGAACCACAAGAAAAGGCACTCGGAGGCCCCTACACCACAAAAGAAAGGCACTCAGCTGCCCCTGCACCAGAAACAAAGGCACTCGGAGGCCCCTGCACCAGAAACAAAGGCACTCGGAGGCCCCTGCACTGGAAGAAAAGGCACTCGGAGGCTGCTACAATGCAAAAAAAGTCACTTGGAGGGCCCTGCACCACAAAAGAAGGCACTCAGAGGCCCCTGAACCACAAGAAAAGGCACTCGGGGCCACTACATCGCAAATAAAAGATACATGGAGGACCACACACCCCAAAATAACAGCACTCGGAGGCCCCGGAACCACAAGAAAAGGTACTCAGTGGCTCCAACAGCACAAAAAAAGGCACTCGGGGGCTGCTACAATGTGAAACAAGGCACTCGGAGGGCCCTGCACCACCAAAAAAGGCACTTGGAGGCTCCTGCACTGGAAAAAGAGGCACTTGCAAGCCTGTACACTGGAAAGAAAGGCACTCGGAGGCTCCTGCACTGGAAAAAGAGGCACTTGGAGGCCTGTACACTGGAAAGAAAGGCACTCAGAGGCCCCTTCATTGCAAAAAAGTCACTCAGAGGGCCTGCACCACCTAAAAAGGCACTCGGAGGCTCCTGCACTGGAAAAAGAGGCACTTGCAGGCCTGTACACTGGAAATAAAGGCACTCGGAGGCCCCTGCACCACAAAAAAAGGCACTCGGAAGCCCCTACATTGCAAAAAAAGGCACTTGGAGGCTACTACACTGCAAAAAAATGCACCCTGAGGCCCCTGCACCGCAAAAAAGGGCACTTGGTGGCCCCGACACCACAAAGAAAGGCTCTCGGGGCTGCTACAATGCGAAAAGAGAGGCACTCGGAGGCTGCTACAACGCGAAACAAGGCACTCGGAGGGCCCTGCACCACAAAAAAAAGCACTCGGAGGCTCCTGCACTGGAAAAAGAGGCACTTGCAGGCCTGTACACCGGAAATAAAGGCACTTGGAGGCTCCTGCACCACAAAAGAAGGCACTTGGAGGCCCCTACACTGCAAGAAAAGGCACTCGGAGGGCCCTCCGCCGCAGAAAAAAGGCACTTGGAGGCTACTGCACTGCAGAAAAAGGACTCAGAGGCTACTACACTGCAAAAAAAGGCACTCAGTAGCCCCTGCACTGCAAAAAAAGCCACTCGGAGGCCTCCACACCGCAAAAAAAGGCACTCGGAGGCCAGTGCACTGAAAAACAGGGCACGTGGAGGCCAGTGCACCGCAAAAAAAAATGCACTCGGAGGCCCCGACACCACAAAAGAAAGGCACTCGGAGGCCCCTACAGCACAAAAGAAAGGCACTCGGAGGCCCCTGCACCAGAAACAAAGGCACTCGGAGGCCCCTGCACCACAAGCAAAGGCACTCGGAGGCTGCTGCACCACAAGCAAAGGCACTCGGAGGCACCTGCAACGGAAAAATATGCACTCAGAGGCCCCTTCACCAGAAAAAAAAGGCACTCGGCTGCCCCTACACTGGAAAAAAAAGGCACTCGGAGGCCCCTACACCACAAAAAAAGGCACTTGGGGGCTGCTACAATGCAAAAAAAGGCACTTGGAGGGCCCTGCACCAGAAACAAAGGCACTTGGAGGGACCTGCACCACAAAAGAAGGCACTCGGAGGCCCCTGAACCACAAGAAAAGGCACTCGGGGCCACTACGCCACAAGAAAAAGGTACATGGAGGACCACACACCCCAAAATAACAGCACTCGGAGGCCCCTGAACCAGAAGGAAAGGCACTCAGTGGCTCCTACAGCACAAAAAAGGCACTCGGGGGCTGCTACAATGTGAAACAAGGCACTCGGAGGGCCCGGCACCACCAAAAAAGGCACTCGGAGGCTCCTGCACTGGGAAAAGAGGCACTTGGAGGCCTGTACACTGGAAATAAAGGCACTTGGAGGCCCCTGCACTGGAAAAAGAGGCACTTGGAGGCCTGTACACTGGAAAGAAAGGCACTCGGTGGCCCCGACAGCATAAAAAAAGGCTCTTGGAGGCTGCTACAATGCGAAAACAGGCACTCGGATGCCCCTACACCGGAAAGAAAGGCACTCGGAGGGCCCTGCACCACAAACCAAGGCACTCGGATGCTGCTACACGGTAGAGAAAGGCACTCGGAGGCCCCTGCACTGGAAGAAAAGCCACTTGGAGGCCAGTGCACCACAAAAAAGGCACTCGGAGGCCCCTGCACCAGAAACAAAGGCACTCGGAGGCCCCTGCACGGGAAGAAAAGGCACTTGGAGGCCAGTGCACCACAAAAAAGGCACTCGGGGGCTGCTACAATGCAAAAAAAGTCACTTGGAGGGCCCTGCACCACAAAAGAAGGCACTCGGAGGCCCCTGAACCACAAGAAAAGGCACTCGGGGCCACTACATCGCAAGAAAAAGATACATGGAGGACCACACACCCCAAAATAACAGCACTCGGAGGCCCCTGAACCAGAAGGAAAGGCACTCAGTGGCTCCTACAGCACAAAAAAGGCACTCGGGGGCTGCTACAATGTGAAACAAGGCACTCAGAGGGCCCGGCACCACCAAAAAAGGCACTCGGAGGCTCCTGCACTGGGAAAAGAGGCACTTGGAGGCCTGTACACTGGAAATAAAGGCACTTGGAGGCCCCTGCACTGGAAAAAGAGGCTCTTGGAGGCCTGTACACTGGAAAGAAAGGCACTCGGTGGCCCCAACAGCACAAAAAAGGCTCTTGGAGGCTGCTACAATGCGAAAACAGGCACTCGGATGCCCCTACACCGGAAGGAAAGGCACTCGGAGGGCCCTGCACCACAAACCAAGGCACTCGGATGCTGCTACACGGTAGAGAAAGGCACTCGGAGGCCCCTGCACTGGAAGAAAAGGCACTTGGAGGCCAGTGCACCACAAAAAAGGCACTCGGAGGCTGCTACAATGCAAAAAAAGTCACTTGGAGGGCCCTGCACCACAAAAGAAGGCACTCGGAGGCCTGTGCACCACAAGAAAAGGCACTCGGGGCCACTACATCGCAAATAAAAGATACATGGAGGACCACACACCCCAAAATAACAGCACTCGGAGGCCCCGGAACCACAAGAAAAGGTACTCAGTGGCTCCAACAGCACAAAAAAAGGCACTCGGGGGCTGCTACAATGTGAAACAAGGCACTCGGAGGGCCCTGCACCACCAAAAAAGGCACTCGGAGGCTCCTGCACTGGAAAAAGAGGCACTTGCAAGCCTGTACACTGGAAAGAAAGGCACTCGGAGGCTCCTGCACTGGAAAAAGAGGCACTTGGAGGCCTGTACACTGGAAATAAAGGCACTCAGAGGCCCCTTCATTGCAAAAAAGTCACTCAGAGGGCCTGCACCACCAAAAAAGGCACTCGGAGGCTCCTGCACTGGAAAAAGAGGCACTTGCAGGCCTGTACACTGGAAATAAAGGCACTCGGAGGCCCCTGCACCACAAAAAAAGGCACTCGGAAGCCCCTACATTGCAAAAAAAGGCACTTGGAGGCTACTACACTGCAAAAAAATGCACCCTGAGGCCCCTGCACCGCAAAAAAGGGCACTTGGTGGCCCCGACACCACAAAGAAAGGCTCTCGGGGCTGCTACAATGCGAAAAGAGAGGCACTCGGAGGCTGCTACAACGCGAAACAAGGCACTCGGAGGGCCCTGCACCACAAAAAAAAGCACTCGGAGGCTCCTGCACTGGAAAAAGAGGCACTTGCAGGCCTGTACACCGGAAATAAAGGCACTTGGAGGCTCCTGCACCACAAAAGAAGGCACTTGGAGGCCCCTACACTGCAAGAAAAGGCACTCGGAGGGCCCTCCGCCGCAGAAAAAAGGCACTTGGAGGCTACTGCACTGCAGAAAAAGGACTCAGAGGCTACTACACTGCAAAAAAAGGCACTCAGTAGCCCCTGCACTGCAAAAAAAGCCACTCGGAGGCCTCCACACCGCAAAAAAAGGCACTCGGAGGCCAGTGCACTGAAAAACAGGGCACGTGGAGGCCAGTGCACCGCAAAAAAAAATGCACTCGGAGGCCCCGACACCACAAAAGAAAGGCACTCGGAGGCCCCTACAGCACAAAAGAAAGGCACTCGGAGGCCCCTGCACCAGAAACAAAGGCACTCGGAGGCCCCTGCACCACAAGCAAAGGCACTCGGAGGCTGCTGCACCACAAGCAAAGGCACTCGGAGGCACCTGCAACGGAAAAATATGCACTCAGAGGCCCCTTCACCAGAAAAAAAAGGCACTCGGCTGCCCCTACACTGGAAAAAAAAGGCACTCGGAGGCCCCTACACCACAAAAAAAGGCACTTGGGGGCTGCTACAATGCAAAAAAAGGCACTTGGAGGGCCCTGCACCAGAAACAAAGGCACTTGGAGGGACCTGCACCACAAAAGAAGGCACTCGGAGGCCCCTGAACCACAAGAAAAGGCACTCGGGGCCACTACGCCACAAGAAAAAGGTACATGGAGGACCACACACCCCAAAATAACAGCACTCGGAGGCCCCTGAACCAGAAGGAAAGGCACTCAGTGGCTCCTACAGCACAAAAAAGGCACTCGGGGGCTGCTACAATGTGAAACAAGGCACTCGGAGGGCCCGGCACCACCAAAAAAGGCACTCGGAGGCTCCTGCACTGGGAAAAGAGGCACTTGGAGGCCTGTACACTGGAAATAAAGGCACTTGGAGGCCCCTGCACTGGAAAAAGAGGCACTTGGAGGCCTGTACACTGGAAAGAAAGGCACTCGGTGGCCCCGACAGCATAAAAAAAGGCTCTTGGAGGCTGCTACAATGCGAAAACAGGCACTCGGATGCCCCTACACCGGAAAGAAAGGCACTCGGAGGGCCCTGCACCACAAACCAAGGCACTCGGATGCTGCTACACGGTAGAGAAAGGCACTCGGAGGCCCCTGCACTGGAAGAAAAGCCACTTGGAGGCCAGTGCACCACAAAAAAGGCACTCGGAGGCCCCTGCACCAGAAACAAAGGCACTCGGAGGCCCCTGCACGGGAAGAAAAGGCACTTGGAGGCCAGTGCACCACAAAAAAGGCACTCGGGGGCTGCTACAATGCAAAAAAAGTCACTTGGAGGGCCCTGCACCACAAAAGAAGGCACTCGGAGGCCCCTGAACCACAAGAAAAGGCACTCGGGGCCACTACATCGCAAGAAAAAGATACATGGAGGACCACACACCCCAAAATAACAGCACTCGGAGGCCCCTGAACCAGAAGGAAAGGCACTCAGTGGCTCCTACAGCACAAAAAAGGCACTCGGGGGCTGCTACAATGTGAAACAAGGCACTCAGAGGGCCCGGCACCACCAAAAAAGGCACTCGGAGGCTCCTGCACTGGGAAAAGAGGCACTTGGAGGCCTGTACACTGGAAATAAAGGCACTTGGAGGCCCCTGCACTGGAAAAAGAGGCTCTTGGAGGCCTGTACACTGGAAAGAAAGGCACTCGGTGGCCCCAACAGCACAAAAAAAGGCTCTTGGAGGCTGCTACAATGCGAAAACAGGCACTCGGATGCCCCTACACCGGAAGGAAAGGCACTCGGAGGGCCCTGCACCACAAACCAAGGCACTCGGATGCTGCTACACGGTAGAGAAAGGCACTCGGAGGCCCCTGCACTGGAAGAAAAGGCACTTGGAGGCCAGTGCACCACAAAAAAGGCACTCGGAGGCTGCTACAATGCAAAAAAAGTCACTTGGAGGGCCCTGCACCACAAAAGAAGGCACTCGGAGGCCTGTGCACCACAAGAAAAGGCACTCGGGGCCACTACATCGCAAATAAAAGATACATGGAGGACCACACACCCCAAAATAACAGCACTCGGAGGCCCCGGAACCACAAGAAAAGGTACTCAGTGGCTCCAACAGCACAAAAAAAGGCACTCGGGGGCTGCTACAATGTGAAACAAGGCACTCGGAGGGCCCTGCACCACCAAAAAAGGCACTCGGAGGCTCCTGCACTGGAAAAAGAGGCACTTGCAAGCCTGTACACTGGAAAGAAAGGCACTCGGAGGCTCCTGCACTGGAAAAAGAGGCACTTGGAGGCCTGTACACTGGAAATAAAGGCACTCAGAGGCCCCTTCATTGCAAAAAAGTCACTCAGAGGGCCTGCACCACCAAAAAAGGCACTCGGAGGCTCCTGCACTGGAAAAAGAGGCACTTGCAGGCCTGTACACTGGAAATAAAGGCACTCGGAGGCCCCTGCACCACAAAAAAAGGCACTCGGAAGCCCCTACATTGCAAAAAAAGGCACTTGGAGGCTACTACACTGCAAAAAAATGCACCCTGAGGCCCCTGCACCGCAAAAAAGGGCACTTGGTGGCCCCGACACCACAAAGAAAGGCTCTCAGGGGCTGCTACAATGCGAAAAGAGAGGCACTCGGAGGCTGCTACAACGCGAAACAAGGCACTCGGAGGGCCCTGCACCACAAAAAAAAGCACTCGGAGGCTCCTGCACTGGAAAAAGAGGCACTTGCAGGCCTGTACACCGGAAATAAAGGCACTTGGAGGCTCCTGCACCACAAAAGAAGGCACTTGGAGGCCCCTACACTGCAAGAAAAGGCACTCGGAGGGCCCTCCGCCGCAGAAAAAAGGCACTTGGAGGCTACTGCACTGCAGAAAAAGGACTCAGAGGCTACTACACTGCAAAAAAAGGCACTCAGTAGCCCCTGCACTGCAAAAAAAGCCACTCGGAGGCCTCCACACCGCAAAAAAAGGCACTCGGAGGCCAGTGCACTGAAAAACAGGGCACGTGGAGGCCAGTGCACCGCAAAAAAAAATGCACTCGGAGGCCCCGACACCACAAAAGAAAGGCACTCGGAGGCCCCTACAGCACAAAAGAAAGGCACTCGGAGGCCCCTGCACCAGAAACAAAGGCACTCGGAGGCCCCTGCACCAGAAACAAAGGCACTCGGAGGCCCCTGCACCACAAGCAAAGGCACTCGGAGGCACCTGCAACGGAAAAATATGCACTCAGAGGCCCCTTCACCAGAAAAAAAAGGCACTCGGCTGCCCCTACACTGGAAAAAAAAGGCACTCGGAGGCCCCTACACCACAAAAAAAGGCACTTGGGGGCTGCTACAATGCAAAAAAAGGCACTTGGAGGGCCCTGCACCAGAAACAAAGGCACTTGGAGGGACCTGCACCACAAAAGAAGGCACTCGGAGGCCCCTGAACCACAAGAAAAGGCACTCGGGGCCACTACGCCACAAGAAAAAGGTACATGGAGGACCACACACCCCAAAATAACAGCACTCGGAGGCCCCTGAACCAGAAGGAAAGGCACTCAGTGGCTCCTACAGCACAAAAAAGGCACTCGGGGGCTGCTACAATGTGAAACAAGGCACTCGGAGGGCCCGGCACCACCAAAAAAGGCACTCGGAGGCTCCTGCACTGGGAAAAGAGGCACTTGGAGGCCTGTACACTGGAAAGAAAGGCACTTGGAGGCCCCTGCACTGGAAAAAGAGGCTCTTGGAGGCCTGTACACTGGAAAGAAAGGCACTCGGTGGCCCCGACAGCACAAAAAAAGGCTCTTGGAGGCTGCTACAATGCGAAAACAGGCACTCGGATGCCCCTACACCGGAAGGAAAGGCACTCGGAGGGCCCTGCACCACAAACCAAGGCACTCGGATGCTGCTACACGGTAGAGAAAGGCACTCGGAGGCCCCTGCACTGGAAGAAAAGCCACTTGGAGGCCAGTGCACCACAAAAAAGGCACTCGGAGGCCCCTGCACCGGAAACAAAGGCACTCGGAGGCCCCTGCACGGGAAGAAAAGGCACTTGGAGGCCAGTGCACCACAAAAAAGGCACTCGGGGGCTGCTACAATGCAAAAAAAGTCACTTGGAGGGCCCTGCACCACAAAAGAAGGCACTCGGAGGCCCCTGAACCACAAGAAAAGGCACTCGGGGCCACTACATCGCAAGAAAAAGATACATGGAGGACCACACACCCCAAAATAACAGCACTCGGAGGCCCCTGAACCAGAAGGAAAGGCACTCAGTTGCTCCTACAGCACAAAAAAGGCACTCGGGGGCTGCTACAATGTGAAACAAGGCACTCGGAGGGCCCGGCACCACCAAAAAAGGCACTCGGAGGCTCCTGCACTGGGAAAAGAGGCACTTGGAGGCCTGTACACTGGAAATAAAGGCACTTGGAGGCCCCTGCACTGGAAAAAGAGGCTCTTGGAGGCCTGTACACTGGAAAGAAAGGCACTCGGTGGCCCCGACAGCACAAAAAAAGGCTCTTGGAGGCTGCTACAATGCGAAAACAGGCACTCGGATGCCCCTACACCAGAAGGAAAGGCACTCGGAGGGCCCTGCACCACAAACCAAGGCACTCGGATGCTGCTACACGGTAGAGAAAGGCACTCGGAGGCCCCTGCACTGGAAGAAAAGCCACTTGGAGGCCAGTGCACCACAAAAAAGGCACTCGGAGGCCCCTGCACCGGAAACAAAGGCACTCGGAGGCCCCTGCACGGGAAGAAAAGGCACTTGGAGGCCACTGCACCACAGAAAAGGCACTCGGGGGCTGCTACAATGCAAAAAAAGTCACTTGGAGGGCCCTGCACCACAAAAGAAGGCACTCGGAGGCCCCTGAACCACAAGAAAAGGCACTCGGGGCCACTACATCGCAAGAAAAAGATACATGGAGGACCACACACCCCAAAATAACAGCACTCGGAGGCCCCTGAACCAGAAGGAAAGGCACTCAGTTGCTCCTACAGCACAAAAAAGGCACTCGGGGGCTGCTACAATGTGAAACAAGGCACTCGGAGGGCCCGGCACCACCAAAAAAGGCACTCGGAGGCTCCTGCACTGGGAAAAGAGGCACTTGGAGGCCTGTACACTGGAAATAAAGGCACTTGGAGGCTCCTGCACTGGAAAAAGAGGCACTTGGAGGCCTGTACACTGGAAAGAAAGGCACTCGGTGGCCCCAACAGCACAAAAAAAGGCTCTTGGAGGCTGCTACAATGCGAAAACAGGCACTCGGATGCCCCTACACCGGAAGGAAAGGCACTCGGAGGGCCCTGCACCACAAACCAAGGCACTTGGATGCTGCTACACGGTAGAGAAAGGCACTCGGAGGCCCCTGCACGGGAAGAAAAGGCACTTGGAGGCCAGTGCACCACAAAAAAGGCACTCGGGGGCTGCTACAATGCACCACAAGAAAAGGCACTCGGGGCCACTACATCGCAAATAAAAGATACATGGAGGACCACACACCCCAAAATAACAGCACTCGGAGGCCCCGGAACCACAAGAAAAGGTACTCAGTGGCTCCAACAGCACAAAAAAAGGCACTCGGGGGCTGCTACAATGTGAAACAAGGCACTCGGAGGGCCCTGCACCACCAAAAAAGGCACTCGGAGGCTCCTGCACTGGAAAAAGAGGCACTTGCAAGCCTGTACACTGGAAAGAAAGGCACTCGGAGGCTCCTGCACTGGAAAAAGAGGCACTTGGAGGCCTGTACACTGGAAATAAAGGCACTCAGAGGCCCCTTCATTGCAAAAAAGTCACTCAGAGGGCCTGCACCACCAAAAAAGGCACTCGGAGTCTCCTGCACTGGAAAAAGAGGCACTTGCAGGCCTGTACACTGGAAATAAAGGCACTCGGAGGCCCCTGCACCACAAAAAAAGGCACTCGGAAGCCCCTACATTGCAAAAAAAGGCACTTGGAGGCTACTACACTGCAAAAAAATGCACCCTGAGGCCCCTGCACCGCAAAAAAGGGCACTTGGTGGCCCCGACACCACAAAGAAAGGCTCTCAGGGGCTGCTACAATGCGAAAAGAGAGGCACTCGGAGGCTGCTACAACGCGAAACAAGGCACTCGGAGGGCCCTGCACCACAAAAAAAAGCACTCGGAGGCTCCTGCACTGGAAAAAGAGGCACTTGGAGGCCTGTACACCGGAAATAAAGGCACTTGGAGGCTCCTGCACCACAAAAGAAGGCACTTGGAGGCCCCTACACTGCAAGAAAAGGCACTCGGAGGGCCCTCCGCCGCAGAAAAAAGGCACTTGGAGGCTACTGCACTGCAGAAAAAGGACTCAGAGGCTACTACACTGCAAAAAAAGGCACTCAGTAGCCCCTGCACTGCAAAAAAAGCCACTCGGAGGCCTCCACACCGCAAAAAAAGGCACTCGGAGGCCAGTGCACTGAAAAACAGGGCACTTGGAGGCCAGTGCACCGCAAAAAAAAATGCACTCGGAGGCCCCGACACCACAAAAGAAAGGCACTCGGAGGCCCCTACAGCACAAAAGAAAGGCACTCGGAGGCCCCTGCACCAGAAACAAAGGCACTCGGAGGCCCCTGCACCACAAGCAAAGGCACTCGGAGGCTGCTACACCACAGAGAAAGGCACTCGGAGGCACCTGCAACGGAAAAATATGCACTCAGAGGCCCCTTCACCAGAAAAAAAAGGCACTCGGCTGCCCCTACACTGGAAAAAAAAGGCACTCGGAGGCCCCTACACCACAAAAAAAGGCACTTGGGGGCTGCTACAATGCAAAAAAAGGCACTTGGAGGGCCCTGCACCAGAAACAAAGGCACTTGGAGGGACCTGCACCACAAAAGAAGGCACTCGGAGGCCCCTGAACCACAAGAAAAGGCACTCGGGGCCACTACGCCACAAGAAAAAGGTACATGGAGGACCACACACCCCAAAATAACAGCACTCGGAGGCCCCTGAACCAGAAGGAAAGGCACTCAGTGGCTCCTACAGCACAAAAAAGGCACTCGGGGGCTGCTACAATGTGAAACAAGGCACTCGGAGGGCCCGGCACCACCAAAAAAGGCACTCGGAGGCTCCTGCACTGGGAAAAGAGGCACTTGCAGGCCTGTACACTGGAAAGAAAGGCACTTGGAGGCCCCTGCACTGGAAAAAGAGGCACTTGGAGGCCTGTACACTGGAAAGAAAGGCACTCGGTGGCCCCGACAGCACAAAAAAAGGCTCTTGGAGGCTGCTACAATGCGAAAACAGGCACTCGGATGCCCCTACACCGGAAGGAAAGGCACTCGGAGGGCCCTGCACCACAAACCAAGGCACTCGGATGCTGCTACACGGTAGAGAAAGGCACTCGGAGGCCCCTGCACTGGAAGAAAAGGCACTTGGAGGCCAGTGCACCACAAAAAAGGCACTCGGAGGCCCCTGCACCAGAAACAAAGGCACTCGGAGGCCCCTGCACGGGAAGAAAAGGCACTTGGAGGCCAGTGCACCACAAAAAAGGCACTCGGGGGCTGCTACAATGCAAAAAAAGTCACTTGGAGGGCCCTGCACCACAAAAGAAGGCACTCGGAGGCCCCTGAACCACAAGAAAAGGCACTCGGGGCCACTACATCGCAAATAAAAGATACATGGAGGACCACACACCCCAAAATAACAGCACTCGGAGGCCCCAGAACCGCAAGAAAAGGTACTCAGTGGCTCCAACAGCACAAAAAAAGGCACTCGGGGGCTGCTACAATGTGAAACAAGGCACTCGGAGGGCCCTGCACCACCAAAAAAGGCACTCGGAGGCTCCTGCACTGGAAAAAGAGGCACTTGCAAGCCTGTACACTGGAAAGAAAGGCACTCGGAGGCTCCTGCACTGGAAAAAGAGGCACTTGGAGGCCTGTACACTGGAAATAAAGGCACTCAGAGGCCCCTTCATTGCAAAAAAGTCACTCAGAGGGCCTGCACCACCTAAAAAGGCACTCGGAGGCTCCTGCACTGGAAAAAGAGGCACTTGCAGGCCTGTACACTGGAAATAAAGGCACTCGGAGGCCCCTGCACCACAAAAAAAGGCACTCGGAAGCCCCTACATTGCAAAAAAAGGCACTTGGAGGCTACTACACTGCAAAAAAATGCACCCTGAGGCCCCTGCACCGCAAAAAAAGGGCACTTGGTGGCCCCGACACCACAAAGAAAGGCTCTCGGGGCTGCTACAATGCGAAAAGAGAGGCACTCGGAGGCTGCTACAACGCGAAACAAGGCACTCGGAGGGCCCTGCACCACAAAAAAAAACACTCGGAGGCTCCTGCACTGGAAAAAGAGGCACTTGCAGGCCTGTACACCGGAAATAAAGGCACTTGGAGGCTCCTGCACCACAAAAGAAGGCACTTGGAGGCCCCTACACTGCAAGAAAAGGCACTCGGAGGGCCCTCCGCCGCAGAAAAAAGGCACTTGGAGGCTACTGCACTGCAGAAAAAGGACTCAGAGGCTACTACACTGCAAAAAAAGGCACTCAGTAGCCCCTGCACTGCAAAAAAAGCCACTCGGAGGCCTCCACACCGCAAAAAAAGGCACTCGGAGGCCAGTGCACTGAAAAACAGGGCACTTGGAGGCCAGTGCACCGCAAAAAAAAATGCACTCGGAGGCCCCTACAGCACAAAAGAAAGGCACTCGGAGGCCCCTGCACCAGAAACAAAGGCACTCGGAGGCCCCTGCACCACAAGCAAAGGCACTCGGAGGCCCCTGCACCACAAGCAAAGGCACTCGGAGGCCCCTGCACCACAAGCAAAGGCACTCGGAGGCTGCTACACCGCAGAGAAAGGCACTCGGAGGCACCTGCAACGGAAAAATATGCACTCAGAGGCCCCTTCACCACAAAAAAAGGCACTCGGCTGCCCCTACACTGGAAAAAAAAGGCACTCGGAGGCCCCTACACCACAAAAAAAGGCACTTGGGGGCTGCTACAATGCAAAAAAAGGCACTTGGAGGGCCCTGCACCAGAAACAAAGGCACTTGGAGGGACCTGCACCACAAAAGAAGGCACTCGGAGGCCCCTGAACCACAAGAAAAGGCACTCGGGGCCACTACGCCACAAGAAAAAGGTACATGGAGGACCACACACCCCAAAATAACAGCACTCGGAGGCCCCTGAACCAGAAGGAAAGGCACTCAGTGGCTCCTACAGCACAAAAAAAGGCACTCGGGGGCTGCTACAATGTGAAACAAGGCACTCGGAGGGCCCGGCACCACCAAAAAAGGCACTCGGAGGCTCCTGCACTGGGAAAAGAGGCACTTGGAGGCCTGTACACTGGAAAGAAAGGCACTTGGAGGCCCCTGCACTGGAAAAAGAGGCTCTTGGAGGCCTGTACACTGGAAAGAAAGGCACTCGGTGGCCCCGACAGCACAAAAAAAGGCTCTTGGAGGCTGCTACAATGCGAAAACAGGCACTCGGATGCCCCTACACCGGAAGGAAAGGCACTCGGAGGGCCCTGCACCACAAACCAAGGCACTCGGATGCTGCTACACGGTAGAGAAAGGCACTCGGAGGCCCCTGCACTGGAAGAAAAGGCACTTGGAGGCCAGTGCACCACAAAAAAGGCACTCGGAGGCTGCTACAATGCAAAAAAAGTCACTTGGAGGGCCCTGCACCACAAAAGAAGGCACTCGGAGGCCCCTGAACCACAAGAAAAGGCACTCGGGGCCACTACATCGCAAATAAAAGATACATGGAGGACCACACACCCCAAAATAACAGCACTCGGAGGCCCCGGAACCACAAGAAAAGGTACTCAGTGGCTCCAACAGCACAAAAAAAGGCACTCGGGGGCTGCTACAATGTGAAACAAGGCACTCGGAGGGCCCTGCACCACCAAAAAAGGCACTCGGAGGCTCCTGCACTGGAAAAAGAGGCACTTGCAAGCCTGTACACTGGAAAGAAAGGCACTCGGAGGCTCCTGCACTGGAAAAAGAGGCACTTGCAGGCCTGTACACTGGAAATAAAGGCACTCGGAGGCCCCTGCACCACAAAAAAAGGCACTTGCAAGCCCCTACATTGCAAAAAAAGGCACTTGGAGGCTACTACACTGCAAAAAAATGCACCCTGAGGCCCCTGCACCGCAAAAAAGGGCACTTGGTGGCCCCGACACCACAAAGAAAGGCTCTCAGGGGCTGCTACAATGCGAAAAGAGAGGCACTCGGTGGCTGCTACAACGCGAAACAAGGCACTCGGAGGGCCCTGCACCACAAAAAAAAGCACTCGGAGGCTCCTGCACTGGAAAAAGAGGCACTTGCAGGCCTGTACACCGGAAATAAAGGCACTTGGAGGCTCCTGCTCCACAAAAGAAGGCACTTGGGGGCCCCTACACTGCAAGAAAAGGCACTTGGAGGGCCCTTCGCCGCAGAAAAAAGGCACTTGGAGGCCAGTGCACTGAAAAACAGGGCACTTGGAGGCCAGTGCACCGCAAAAAGAAAGGCACTCGGAGGCCCCTACAGCACAAAAGAAAGGCACTCGGAGGCCCCTGCACCAGAAACAAAGGCACTCGGAGGCCCCTGCACCAGAAACAAAGGCACTCGGAGGGCCCTTCGCCGCAGAAAAAGGCACTCAGTAGCCCCTGCACCGCCAAAAAAGGCACTCAGAGGCCTCCACACCGCAAAAAAAGGCACTCGGAGGCCAGTGCACTGAAAAACAGGGCACTTGGAGGCCAGTGCACCGCAAAAAAAAATGCACTCAGAGGCCCCGACACCACAAAAGAAAGGCACTCTGAGGCCCCTACAGCACAAAAGAAAGGCACTCGGAGGCCCCTGCACCAGAAACAAAGGCACTCGGAGGCCCCTGCACCAGAAACAAAGGCACTCGGAGGCCCCTGCACCAGAAACAAAGGCACTCGGAGGCCCCTGCACCAGAAACAAAGGCACTCGGCTGCCCCTACACTGGAAAAAAAGGCACTCGGAGGCCCCTGCACCACAAGCAAAGGCACTCGGAGGCTGCTACACCGCAGAGAAAGGCACTCGGAGGCACCTGCAACGGAAAAATATGCACTCAGAGGCCCCTTCACCAGAAAAAAAAGGCACTCGGCTGCCCCTACACTGGAAAAAAAAGGCACTCGGAGGCCCCTACACCACAAAAAAAGGCACTTGGGGGCTGCTACAATGCAAAAAAAGGCACTTGGAGGGCCCTGCACCAGAAACAAAGGCACTTGGAGGGACCTGCACCACAAAAGAAGGCACTCGGAGGCCCCTGAACCACAAGAAAAGGCACTCGGGGCCACTACGCCACAAGAAAAAGGTACATGGAGGACCACACACCCCAAAATAACAGCACTCGGAGGCCCCTGAACCAGAAGGAAAGGCACTCAGTGGCTCCTACAGCACAAAAAAGGCACTCGGGGGCTGCTACAATGTGAAACAAGGCACTCGGAGGGCCCGGCACCACCAAAAAAGGCACTCGGAGGCTCCTGCACTGGGAAAAGAGGCACTTGGAGGCCTGTACACTGGAAATAAAGGCACTTGGAGGCCCCTGCACTGGAAAAAGAGGCTCTTGGAGGCCTGTACACTGGAAAGAAAGGCACTCGGTGGCCCCGAAAGCACAAAAAAAGGCTCTTGGAGGCTGCTACAATGCGAAAACAGGCACTCGGATGCCCCTACACCGGAAGGAAAGGCACTCGGAGGGCCCTGCACCACAAACCAAGGCACTCGGATGCTGCTACACGGTAGAGAAAGGCACTCGGAGGCCCCTGCACTGGAAGAAAAGGCACTTGGAGGCCAGTGCACCACAAAAAAGGCACTCGGAGGCCCCTGCACCAGAAACAAAGGCACTCGGAGGCCCCTGCACGGGAAGAAAAGGCACTTGGAGGCCAGTGCACCACAAAAAAGGCACTCGGAGGCTGCTACAATGCAAAAAAAAGTCACTTGGAGGGCCCTGCACCACAAAAGAAGGCACTCGGAGGCCCCTGAACCACAAGAAAAGGCACTCGGGGCCACTACATCGCAAATAAAAGATACATGGAGGACCACACACCCCAAAATAACAGCACTCGGAGGCCCCAGAACCACAAGAAAAGGTACTCAGTGGCTCCAACAGCACAAAAAAAGGCACTCGGGGGCTGCTACAATGTGAAACAAGGCACTCGGAGGGCCCTGCACCACCAAAAAAGGCACTTGGAGGCTCCTGCACTGGAAAAAGAGGCACTTGCAAGCCTGTACACTGGAAAGAAAGGCACTCGGAGGCTCCTGCACTGGAAAAAGAGGCACTTGGAGGCCTGTACACTGGAAATAAAGGCACTCAGAGGCCCCTTCATTGCAAAAAAGTCACTCAGAGGGCCTGCACCACCTAAAAAGGCACTCGGAGGCTCCTGCACTGGAAAAAGAGGCACTTGCAGGCCTGTACACTGGAAATAAAGGCACTCGGAGGCCCCTGCACCACAAAAAAAGGCACTCGGAAGCCCCTACATTGCAAAAAAAGGCACTTGGAGGCTACTACACTGCAAAAAAAGGCACTTGGAGGCTACTACACTGCAAAAAAATGCACCCTGAGGCCCCTGCACCGCAAAAAAAGGGCACTTGGTGGCCCCGACACCACAAAGAAAGGCTCTCGGGGCTGCTACAATGCGAAAAGAGAGGCACTCGGAGGCTGCTACAACGCGAAACAAGGCACTCGGAGGGCCCTGCACCACAAAAAAAAACACTCGGAGGCTCCTGCACTGGAAAAAGAGGCACTTGCAGGCCTGTACACCGGAAATAAAGGCACTTGGAGGCTCCTGCACCACAAAAGAAGGCACTTGGAGGCCCCTACACTGCAAGAAAAGGCACTCGGAGGGCCCTCCGCCGCAGAAAAAAGGCACTTGGAGGCTACTGCACTGCAGAAAAAGGACTCAGAGGCTACTACACTGCAAAAAAAGGCACTCAGTAGCCCCTGCACTGCAAAAAAAGCCACTCGGAGGCCTCCACACCGCAAAAAAAGGCACTCGGAGGCCAGTGCACTGAAAAACAGGGCACTTGGAGGCCAGTGCACCGCAAAAAGAAAGGCACTCGGAGGCCCCTACAGCACAAAAGAAAGGCACTCGGAGGCCCCTGCACCACAAAAGAAAGGCACTCGGAGGCCCCTGCACCACAAGCAAAGGCACTCGGAGGCCCCTGCACCACAAGCAAAGGCACTCGGAGGCCCCTGCACCACAAGCAAAGGCACTCGGAGGCTGCTACACCGCAGAGAAAGGCACTCGGAGGCACCTGCAACGGAAAAATATGCACTCAGAGGCCCCTTCACCACAAAAAAAGGCACTC
This sequence comes from Dromaius novaehollandiae, assembly GCF_036370855.1. Classification (NCBI taxonomy): domain Eukaryota; kingdom Metazoa; phylum Chordata; class Aves; order Casuariiformes; family Dromaiidae; genus Dromaius; species Dromaius novaehollandiae. Next base: position 6,929 of record NW_026991467.1, on the reverse strand, counting down.
GGCTGCCCCTACACTGGAAAAAAAAGGCACTCGGAGGCCCCTACACCACAAAAAAAGGCACTTGGGGGCTGCTACAATGCAAAAAAAGGCACTTGGAGGGCCCTGCACCAGAAACAAAGGCACTTGGAGGGCCCTGCACCACAAAAGAAGGCACTCGGAGGCCCCTGAACCACAAGAAAAGGCACTCGGGGCCACTACACCGCAAGAAAAAGGTACATGGAGGACCACACACCCCAAAATAACAGCACTCGGAGGCCCCTGAACCAGAAGGAAAGGCACTCAGTGGCTCCTACAGCACAAAAAAGGCACTCGGGGGCTGCTACAATGTGAAACAAGGCACTCGGAGGGCCCGGCACCACCAAAAAAGGCACTCGGAGGCTCCTGCACTGGGAAAAGAGGCACTTGGAGGCCTGTACACTGGAAATAAAGGCACTTGGAGGCCCCTGCACTGGAAAAAGAGGCTCTTGGAGGCCTGTACACTGGAAAGAAAGGCACTCGGTGGCCCCAACAGCACAAAAAAAGGCTCTTGGAGGCTGCTACAATGCGAAAACAGGCACTCGGATGCCCCTACACCGGAAGGAAAGGCACTCGGAGGGCCCTGCACCACAAACCAAGGCACTCGGATGCTGCTACACGGTAGAGAAAGGCACTCGGAGGCCCCTGCACTGGAAGAAAAGGCACTTGGAGGCCAGTGCACCACAAAAAAGGCACTCGGAGGCTGCTACAATGCAAAAAAAGTCACTTGGAGGGCCCTGCACCACAAAAGAAGGCACTCGGAGGCCTGTGCACCACAAGAAAAGGCACTCGGGGCCACTACATCGCAAATAAAAGATACATGGAGGACCACACACCCCAAAATAACAGCACTCGGAGGCCCCGGAACCACAAGAAAAGGTACTCAGTGGCTCCAACAGCACAAAAAAAGGCACTCGGGGGCTGCTACAATGTGAAACAAGGCACTCGGAGGGCCCTGCACCACCAAAAAAGGCACTTGGAGGCTCCTGCACTGGAAAAAGAGGCACTTGCAAGCCTGTACACTGGAAAGAAAGGCACTCGGAGGCTCCTGCACTGGAAAAAGAGGCACTTGGAGGCCTGTACACTGGAAATAAAGGCACTCAGAGGCCCCTTCATTGCAAAAAAGTCACTCAGAGGGCCTGCACCACCTAAAAAGGCACTCGGAGGCTCCTGCACTGGAAAAAGAGGCACTTGCAGGCCTGTACACTGGAAATAAAGGCACTCGGAGGCCCCTGCACCACAAAAAAAGGCACTCGGAAGCCCCTACATTGCAAAAAAAGGCACTTGGAGGCTACTACACTGCAAAAAAATGCACCCTGAGGCCCCTGCACCGCAAAAAAGGGCACTTGGTGGCCCCGACACCACAAAGAAAGGCTCTCAGGGGCTGCTACAATGCGAAAAGAGAGGCACTCGGAGGCTGCTACAACGCGAAACAAGGCACTCGGAGGGCCCTGCACCACAAAAAAAAGCACTCGGAGGCTCCTGCACTGGAAAAAGAGGCACTTGCAGGCCTGTACACCGGAAATAAAGGCACTTGGAGGCTCCTGCACCACAAAAGAAGGCACTTGGAGGCCCCTACACTGCAAGAAAAGGCACTCGGAGGGCCCTCCGCCGCAGAAAAAAGGCACTTGGAGGCTACTGCACTGCAGAAAAAGGACTCAGAGGCTACTACACTGCAAAAAAAGGCACTCAGTAGCCCCTGCACTGCAAAAAAAGCCACTCGGAGGCCTCCACACCGCAAAAAAAGGCACTCGGAGGCCAGTGCACTGAAAAACAGGGCACTTGGAGGCCAGTGCACCGCAAAAAAAAATGCACTCGGAGGCTCCTACAGCACAAAAGAAAGGCACTCGGAGGCCCCTACAGCACAAAAGAAAGGCACTCGGAGGCCCCTGCACCAGAAACAAAGGCACTCGGAGGCCCCTGCACCACAAGCAAAGGCACTCGGAGGCCCCTGCACCACAAGCAAAGGCACTCGGAGGCTGCTACACCGCAGAGAAAGGCACTCGGAGGCACCTGCAACGGAAAAATATGCACTCGGCGGCCCCTTCACCACAAAAAAAGGCACTCGGCTGCCCCTACACTGGAAAAAAAAGGCACTCGGAGGCCCCTACACCACAAAAAAAGGCACTTGGGGGCTGCTACAATGCAAAAAAAGGCACTTGGAGGGCCCTGCACCAGAAACAAAGGCACTTGGAGGGCCCTGCACCACAAAAGAAGGCACTCGGAGGCCCCTGAACCACAAGAAAAGGCACTCGGGGCCACTACGCCACAAGAAAAAGGTACATGGAGGACCACACACCCCAAAATAACAGCACTCGGAGGCCCCTGAACCAGAAGGAAAGGCACTCAGTGGCTCCTACAGCACAAAAAAGGCACTCGGGGGCTGCTACAATGTGAAACAAGGCACGCGGAGGGCCCTGCACCACCAAAAAAGGCACTCGGAGGCTCCTGCACTGGGAAAAGAGGCACTTGGAGGCCTGTACACTGGAAATAAAGGCACTTGGAGGCCCCTGCACTGGAAAAAGAGGCACTTGGAGGCCTGTACACTGGAAAGAAAGGCACTCGGTGGCCCCGACAGCACAAAAAAGGCTCTTGGAGGCTGCTACAATGCGAAAACAGGCACTCGGATGCCCCTACACCGGAAGGAAAGGCACTCGGAGGGCCCTGCACCACAAACCAAGGCACTCGGATGCTGCTACACGGTAGAGAAAGGCACTCGGAGGCCCCTGCACTGGAAGAAAAGGCACTTGGAGGCCAGTGCACCACAAAAAAGGCACTCGGAGGCCCCTACACTGGAATAAAAGGAACTTGGAGGCCAGTGCACCACAAGAAAAGGCACTCAGTGGCCCCTACAGCACAAAAAAAGGCTCTTGGGGGCTGCTACAATGTGAAACAAGGCACTCAGAGGCCCCTGAACCACAAGAAAAGGCACTCGGAGGCCCCTGAACTGAAAAAAAGGCACTCGGAGGCCCCTACAGCACAAGCAAAGGCACTCGGGGGCTGCTACAATGTGAAACAAGGCCCTCGGAGGGCCCTGAAGCACAAAAAAAGGCACTCAGTGGCTCCTACAGCACAAAAAAAGGCACTCGGGGGCTGCTACAATGTGAAACAAGGCACACGGAGGGCCCTGCACCACCAAAAAAGGCACTCGGACGCCCCTACATTGCAAAAAAAGGCACTTGGAGGCTACTGCACTGCAAAAAAAGGCACTTGGAGGCCCCTGCACCACAAAAGAAGGCACTCGGAGGCTCCTGCACCACAAAAGAAGGCACTCGGAGGCTCCTGCACCACAAAAGAAGGCACTCGGAGGCTCCTGCACCACAAAAGAAGGCACTCGGAGGCTACTACACTGCAAAAAAAGGCACCCTGAGGCCCCCGCACCGCAAAAAAAGGCACTTGGTGGCCCCTACACCACCAAGGAAGGCACTCGGGGGCTGCTACAATGCGAAAAGAAAGGCACTCGGAGGCTGCTACAACGCGAAAAAAGGCACTCGGAGGGCCCTGCACCACAAAATAAAGTACTCGGAGGCTCCTGCACTGGAAAAAGAGGCACTTGCAGGCCTGTACACCGGAAATAAAGGCACTTGGAGGCCCCTGCACCGCAAAAGAAGGCACTTGGAGGCCCCTACACTGCAAGAAAAGGCACTCGGAGGGCCCTTCGCCGCAGAAAAATGGCACTTGGATGCTACTACACTGAAAACAAAGGCACTCAGAGGCTACTACACTGCAAAAAAAGGCACTCAGTAGCCCCTGCACTGCAAAAAAAGCCACTCGGAGGCCTCCACACCGCAAAAAAAGGCACTCGGAGGCCAGTGCACTGAAAAACAGGGCACTTGGAGGCCAGTGCACCGCAAAAAAAAATGCACTTGGAGGCTACTACACTGAAAAACAGGGCACTTGGTGACTACTACACTGCAAAAAAAGGCACTCGGAGGCCCCTAAACCACAAAAGAAAGGCACTCGGATGCCACACCACAAAAAAAGGCACTCAGCTGCCCCTACACTGGAAATAAAGGCACTCGGAGGGCCCTGCACCACCAAGAAAGGCACTCGGTAGGCCCTACATTGCAAAAAAAGGCACTTGGAGGCTACTACACTGCAAAAAAATGCACCCTGAGGCCCCTGCACCGCAAAAAAGGGCACTTGGTGGCCCCGACACCACAAAAATGGCACTCGGGGGCTGCTACAACGTGAAAAAAGGCACTCGGAGGGCCCTGCACCACAAAAAAAAGCACTCGGAGGCTCCTGCACTGGAAAAAGAGGCACTTGCAGGCCTGTACACCGGAAATAAAGGCACTTGGAGGCTCCTGCACCACAAAAGAAGGCACTTGGGGGCCCCTACACTGCAAGAAAAGGCACTCGGAGGGCCCTCCGCCACAGAAAAAAGGCACTTGGAGGCTACTGCACTGCAAAAAAAGGAACTTGGAGGCTACTGCACTGCAAATAAAGGCACTCAGTAGCCCCTGCACCACAAAAAAAGGCACTCAGTAGCCCCTGCACCACAAAAAAAGGCACTCAGAGGCCAGTGCACTGAAAGACAGGGCACTTGGAGGCCAGTGCACCACAAAAAAAAATGCACTCAGAGGCCCCTACACCACAAAAGAAAGGCACTCAGCTGCCCCTGCACCAGAAACAAAGGCACTCGGAGGCCCCTGCACCAGAAACAAAGGCACTCGGAGGCCCCTGCACGGGAAGAAAAGGCACTTGGAGGCCAGTGCACCACAAAAAAGGCACTCGGAGGCTGCTACAATGCAAAAAAAGTCACTTGGAGGGCCCTGCACCACAAAAGAAGGCACTCGGAGGCCCCTGAACCACAAGAAAAGGCACTCGGGGCCACTACATCGCAAATAAAAGATACATGGAGGACCACACACCCCAAAATAACAGCACTCGGAGGCCCCGGAACCACAAGAAAAGGTACTCAGTGGCTCCTACAGCACAAAAAAAGGCACTCGGGGGCTGCTACAATGTGAAACAAGGCACTCGGAGGGCCTGCACCACCTTAAAAGGCACTCGGAGGCTCCTGCACTGGGAAAAGAGGCACTTGGAGGCCCCTGCACTGGAAAAAGAGGCACTTGGAGGCCCCTGCACTGGAAATAAAGGCACTCGGAGGCCCCTGCACCACAAAAAAAGGCACTCGGAAGCCCCTACATTGCAAAAAAAGGCACTTGGAGGCTACTACACTGCAAAAAAATGCACCCTGAGGCCCCTGCACCGCAAAAAAGGGCACTTGGTGGCCCCGACACCACAAAGAAAGGCTCTCAGGGGCTGCTACAATGCGAAAAGAGAGGCACTCGGAGGCTGCTACAACGCGAAACAAGGCACTCGGAGGGCCCTGCACCACAAAAAAAAGCACTCAGAGGCTCCTGCACTGGAAAAAGAGGCACTTGCAGGCCTGTACACCGGAAATAAAGGCACTTGGAGGCTCCTGCACCACAAAAGAAGGCACTTGGAGGCCCCTACACTGCAAGAAAAGGCACTCGGAGGGCCCTCCGCCGCAGAAAAAAGGCACTTGGAGGCTACTGCACTGCAGAAAAAGGACTCAGAGGCTACTACACTGCAAAAAAAAGCACTCAGTAGCCCCTGCACTGCAAAAAAAGCCACTCGGAGGCCTCCACACCGCAAAAAAAGGCACTCGGAGGCCAGTGCACTGAAAAACAGGGCACTTGGAGGCCAGTGCACCGCAAAAAAAAATGCACTCGGAGGCTCCTACAGCACAAAAGAAAGGCACTCGGAGGCCCCTACAGCACAAAAGAAAGGCACTCGGAGGCCCCTGCACCAGAAACAAAGGCACTCGGAGGCCCCTGCACCAGAAACAAAGGCACTCGGAGGCCCCTGCACCACAAGCAAAGGCACTCGGAGGCTGCTACACCGCAGAGAAAGGCACTCGGAGGCACCTGCAACGGAAAAATATGCACTCGGCGGCCCCTTCACCACAAAAAAAGGCACTCGGCTGCCCCTACACTGGAAAAAAAAGGCACTCGGAGGCCCCTACAGCACAAAAAAAGGCACTTGGGGGCTGCTACAATGCAAAAAAAGGCACTTGGAGGGCCCTGCACCAGAAACAAAGGCAGTTGGAGGGCCCTGCACCACAAAAGAAGGCACTCGGAGGCCCCTGAACCACAAGAAAAGGCACTCGGGGCCACTACGCCACAAGAAAAAGGTACATGGAGGACCACACACCCCAAAATAACAGCACTCGGAGGCCCCTGAACCAGAAGGAAAGGCACTCAGTGGCTCCTACAGCACAAAAAAGGCACTCGGGGGCTGCTACAATGTGAAACAAGGCACTCGGAGGGCCCTGCACCACCAAAAAAGGCACTCGGAGGCTCCTGCACTGGGAAAAGAGGCACTTGGAGGCCTGTACACTGGAAATAAAGGCACTTGGAGGCCCCTGCACTGGAAAAAGAGGCACTTGGAGGCCTGTACACTGGAAAGAAAGGCACTCGGTGGCCCCGACAGCACAAAAAAGGCTCTTGGAGGCTGCTACAATGCGAAAACAGGCACTCGGATGCCCCTACACCGGAAGGAAAGGCACTCGGAGGGCCCTGCACCACAAACCAAGGCACTCGGATGCTGCTACACGGTAGAGAAAGGCACTCGGAGGCCCCTGCACTGGAAGAAAAGGCACTTGGAGGCCAGTGCACCACAAAAAAGGCACTCGGAGGCCCCTACACTGGAATAAAAGGCACTCGGAGGCCTGTGCACCACAAACCAAGGCACTCGGAGGCCCCTACACTGGAATAAAAGGAACTTGGAGGCCAGTGCACCACAAGAAAAGGCACTCAGTGGCCCCTACAGCACAAAAAAAGGCTCTTGGGGGCTGCTACAATGTGAAACAAGGCACTCAGAGGCCCCTGAACCACAAGAAAAGGCACTCGGAGGCCCCTGAACTGAAAAAAAGGCACTCGGAG